>NW_010407653.1:19158-19410 GCF_000710305.1 Buceros rhinoceros silvestris | reverse complement strand
AGGCTAGAACCGTCGCTATCCGCTGCGCCGAGGCGCCGGGGGCCCGGGGTGGAGGTGGTACGAGCTCAGCACCATGTGGTTCATTTAAAGGATGAAGGGGAACTTCACAGGGGCATCCCTGTCCCCCGAGTCCCAGCCTCCAGTCTCTGGTACGCAGCCGGTACCAGGGCGGATAGTTTCCACTCTGTCCTTGTCTTAGGCGTCTCCCCACCGGAGCCTGGGCCGTTGCTGCCGGCTGGGGCGGGGCCCGCC
>NW_010407653.1:0-18969 GCF_000710305.1 Buceros rhinoceros silvestris | reverse complement strand
TAAGTGCAAGGATGTTGCATCGTTGCGTGATTCTCCTCTGGTATCCCCTCCGGCCAGGCGTGACCCTGGTGCGGTGGCGGCAATGCCACGGGCCCGGCGTCGGGCGCGAGATGGTGGGTCAGCTCTGCAGAGGGAGGGATGGAGGGAAGAGGCGATAGTGGCAGCCCTCCGGGAGCTGTGGGGAGGTTGGCTGGCTGGCTGGAGCAAGCCGAACGGTCCCCTCCCTGAGCCTGAGGTGGCAGCAAGGCTCTGGCTGTGGAAACGCCACGGGCACGGCCAGGCTCCACGCTCTATCCCCACTCCCTTCAAACGATGGGCGAGGGCTTCCCAGCAGCTCCATGGCTCTGGGGAGTAAAGCTGGGCGAGGGATGCCAAAATCCAGCAGCCTGTCTGTGGTCTCCTCTGCTCCAAGCGCTGAGCAGCAGCTTCTCCCCGTCATTTCCTGCTCCACTGCACGCTCCAAGACGAGTTCTTTGTTTGCCAAGCATCACGCCCTCGCCACGTGCTTGCTCCCCCCAGCACCTTTCCAGGGCAGGAGGGACACAGCATGACAGAGAAAGCGGGTCCAGACTGTTTGTTTGAGGCAGTGGGAAGGCACCATCCCCGGCTGGACGTTTGCTCCTCCTCTTCTGCCATCTCGGTGCTGGGCCCCTCCATGCTCCACATTGCCAGCCAGGGGGGTCCTGGGAAAGGGAGCCGCAAAAAGCCACTGAGAGGATCGAGACGAAGCGCTGAGAGAGACTCATCCCCTTTCTCTTTCACCCTGTCCTTCCTAAAGGGTCATGCGAAACAAAGCAGGAAAGGGAATATAAGGACGGAGAGGAGCGTACGCAGAAGGTGAGCAGGTGTCCTTCCACGTACGGGCAGCGTCCGAGTTACTGATGAGGGCAAACGACACAAAAGGGATCCCTCCTGCCGAGGGTCCCGCTGGTGAAATGATCACGAGACCCATGTGCTTTCCTGGACCAAAAGGAGGAAGGGAGAAGTTGGTCAAGTGTCACCTTACTTAAAGCCACTTCCAGAAGAGCCTTGGGGCTCAAGCACCACCACCCCACAACGGCATCTTCCTCAAGTCCTGCAGCTGCTTCCCCAACCCCTTGCCTCAGCCCTCTCCTTCCTCCTTGTGTCTCTCGCGCTCTCCTGTCTGTAGTGTGACACAGAAGTCATGAGCATTGAAAGAAACAATCATGTCGTCTGAACAGGCACGTCCTCAGGTTTGTCCCATCCCTTCCCGGGGGGTGGCACGTGTCCCCTGGGCGGTCAGCAGATGACAGGGACCCCGTCGGTGTTGAAGATCATGCCCGTAGTGGGCTCGTAGGTCCCTGCAAGGTAGTAGAGGTCCTCACTGTCTTGGTATTTCTTTGTCTTTAGCATCTGCTCATACTGATCCAGACCAACAACCAGACACTTGTGTGAGATGGTCTGGACATCGTTTTCATCCACGTGGGAGGACTGGTAGAGGGCTCGCTGCACCACAGGGACAGAAGGAAGGAGACAGAAAGAAAAGGGGCGATTAGATCTCACCAGATTCACAGCATCACCCTCGATATGCAGGAAACACGTCCATCACAACTGGCCAGGGCTCAAGAACTCCCCACTCATCCCCAGTGCAGCCCAGGGGAGGGACGCTGAGAATGTGCACACGCTCAGGGGCAGCCTGGACACAACCCATCCCGCACACCAAACCTGAGCCCGCGCCTTCACTCAGCTCCCACCGGTGGGCAGGCTCCGGGCTCCGGCTGACAAGAGCAGAACATGGAAGCCAGGAGTTTGTCATCCTCACTTCACAGATGCAAATGCAGAGATGGGAGCTGGATCCCAGCCCTCTGCTCCTCCCAACATCCTGCAGCTACACCCACCCTCCCAGAAACATCCATCAGAGTCCTGGGCGCCGCAGACTCAAGCAAGAGCCAGAGAAGCTGGGGGGCATTTCCCCAGCACCATTTGTTATGGAGTCCCCAGCAACCCAGCCCTCCCCCAAGCTCACCAACCTCCATAAAGTCCTTCCTCTGGTTGGACGCCTGCAGAGCTGTGGACAGACTCCTGCCCGATTTCTGATCCCAGCGCTGTGCCCAAGAGGAAGAGAAAAAACAAATGTGGGTTTGGAAATAAAAGGGAAGCAGCAGCTTTGCAGCGCTCTCGGTGAAGGAGACCAGCCTACCTTGCCTTCGTTGAGCTTCTTGCCAGGGTTGGTTTCTTCTGGGTGATAAAACCACTTGACTCGGACCACCATGTTGTTCCCCCACGACTCCCACATGCTCTGGATCCGGCCAATGTAGGGCAGGTTGGGGCGGCCGGCTGAGAGGAAGACCGCACAGTCTCCGATGCGGATTATTTCCTTGCCCCGGACAATAGCCTTGTAGAAGAGCTTCCTGGCCTTCCCCTTCATTCCTCGTCTCTGTCAAGAGATCATGCAGGTGAGCAGCCAGGGATCATCCAGGTTTTACCCACCCACCACTGCTTACCCTGTCCCACAACCTTCACTGCCGGCAAAGCCACAGGCATTCCCACAGAAAATGGGGCAGAGGGACACGCCACGCAGGATGGCTCCCCCAGACACAGCAAAGGCCAACCCCGATCTCCCTGCAAAGTGGAAACCTTGGCCAGCGACACCCCATGCCAGCAGAGTTTCACCACCCCAGGAGAAGGGACAGGGCGTGGGTACGAGGCACCACAAGGCAAACGCCAGCGCCGAGCACTGCAGAGAGGTGGGAGAGGCTGCGTTTACCTGCGTGGGTTTCCCAAACCACTTCCACAGCTGCCGGGCAGGGAGGAAGGCGGCGATCTTGGGCCTGTTCTCTACCGACGGCAGCCGTTGGCGCTTGGCCAGCTCTTTGGTGGTGGGCAGGTGGATGCCCTCGCGCTTTTTGGGCCTGCTCTTGTTGCCGCTCTGCTGCGGTGCCGGCTGTTGCACCGGCTGCTGCGCCGGCTGCTTCTGGCTCTGGGTTGGCGCTTGGCCAGCTCTTTGGTGGTGGGCAGGTGGATGCCCTCGCGCTTTTTGGGCCTGCCTTTGTTGCCGCTCGTCTGCGTTGCCGGCTGTTGCACCGGCTGCTGCGCCGGCTGCTTCTGGCTCTGGGGGTGGGAGGACGTACGGGATTTCCCTGCTTGCTTGGTTTGCTTGGGTGGGAGGGTTTGCTGCACCGAGGAGCTTGGCTGGGCCTCAGCTACTTCGTCATCAGAGCTACAGGAGGAGTCTTCATCTGTAGTGGAGGAGGAAGAAGAGCTGGAGCTCGATGAAGATGAAGTAGATGAGGCTGAGGAAGAGGAGGAAGAAGAGGATGAAGAGGAGCTGCTGCTAGAAGAGGAAGAGGAGGAGGAGTTGGAAGAAGAGAGAGGGGACGATGCTCTTGAGCTGGCCGAGCTGCTGTCCTGGGCTTCCCCTCGGTTCTTCTCAGCCTCCTCTTCTCCCTCTGACTCTGAGCTGCTGTCGCTGCTGTTGCTCTCAGACTCCTCCACAGCTGCTGGAGCTGCTGCCTTTTCCTCCTGGTCCTTTGAGGCAGCGAGGCTCTCCACTGAGCCATCAAACTTTCCTCCAAAGCTGGCAGAGGAAGGGTCTCCCTCAGCTGCTTTGGTTCGGGAAGATTTCTGCTTGCTCTCTGCACCCACTGCAGGGGAATACCCCAGTCCCAAGAGACCCTTGCCATCTCTGCGACCAGCCAGGTTCGAGTCCTCCAGCATCCTCATTGCCTCCTTCATCTTCTTTGTCTTCGGAGACATCACGCCCTCATGGTCCAGCTTGATCAGGATTTCGTTGTCATGCTTCCTCTGAGCCTTGACCACGGTGCCAAACTCCTGCGTCTCTTCCGCGGGCCGCCCTTTCTTGGCCTTGGCTTTCGACGCTGAAGCATCGCTGGAGCCGAAGGCCGCCAGCGTCCCTGGGAGGTCGCTGTAGGGTTCCGTGCCGAGGATGCTGCCAAACACAGCCGGCTGGTAAGTGGGTTGTGGGGGGCTGTGCAGCTTAGTGGAGATCTTCATTTTGCTGCCTTTTGACCGCTTTTCTTCTGTGGGGGCAGGAGAGCCTCCAGTCGGCAGCGGTTGCGATTTTCGCGACCCTTTCATGCTTGGCTTGCCCAAGCAGGCTGGCTTCTCTGGGACTGAAGAGGTTACAGGTGAAGACTCAACCTGATCCTTCTCTTCTGGCAAGGCAGCCTCTTCTGCAGAGGGGAGGAAACACAAAGGCACGATGTATCCATCCAGATGGGCTTTGTTAGCTCGGACACAACCAGACACACCAGCGCTGACTGGTCTCTGGCCAAGGCTGGCTTGTTCCTGACTGCTTAGGTATCCCCAAAGAGTCACAGGTCCTCACCGCTCCCTGAACAGCCTTACTAAGCAGCCTGGCCTGAAGCCAGTGCTTGTGAGCAGCTGATGGGCAGCGCCCACCGACACCGCTTCAACTGCAAGGGAACCAAACTGCTCATCTCCTGCACCTCTGGCCCTACTGATGGCTGCTAAGGTGCTCAGCTGAAAAAGGGACCCTGCTCTGCAGCGTGACTGACAGAAGGAGGCTCTCGCAGCACAGGCCAGCTTCTGAGCCAGCCTCCGCAACAGCAGAGAGAGCTGATGCGTGGATGCTCTGCACTCAAGCAGTGCATCCATACCCCTCCAAACCTTGTCCCAAGCAACAACTCCAACTTGGAGTTTTCCCAAGCTCCAACTTGGAGAGGGTGGTGGGGAACTGTGCAAGGACTCTCTCAACTCCATGTCCAGCAGTGGTGACAACCTACCGGCTTTCGCCTTGACACTTGGCTTTCTCCCTCGCCCTTTGCCCTTCGACACGGGCTCCTCTGACCCCAGTGCAGCTCCCTCTTTTCCTTCTCCAGTGTCTTTGCTGGATTTACGGCTACGGCGCTTGGTGCTGGGCACCAAAAGGGCCGGGGAAGGCTCAGCACCTGGAACAGGTCAAAGAGATGGTCAAATGCAGTCAAATAACATATGAAAGAGAGACACAATACAGGGAATGTTTTCTGAACCAGTTCTGCAAGAGGGACTGGGCCTTTTTCCCTGTGGGTTAAATCCCAGCCCACCCCTGCATGCCCATAACTGACGGTGCAATCTTTGTGATCGAAAGTCTGTGAACTTGTCCCAGAAGTCCCCAAGGCAGCTGGCCCCCATCTCAGAGTGGGAAGTGTCATGCAAAAAACCGAACAGCGAGACTCACACTGAATCTTGTAGTCGGGTGGGAGAAGCCGAATATGAGACAGCGGAATCCGTCCCGTGTCCCCATCATCGAACTCTACTGTGATGAGATCACCATCCTCCTCCAGATCCAGGGCTCCTGTGGATTGGGGGAGCAGAAAACAGGATTTAGGGTCAAACATCTGAATGCAAACCCTTTGACAAGGAAGTGGGGATGTGGGAGAAGACAGAGAACTTGCTCCAGCTCCAAAGCATCCTGTCCCCACCTTTCCTAGGCTGTGCTGGGAGAGCACAGAAGATTCACTCTGCAATGGAAAGTCCCTGGTAATACTAAACCAGTCCATCCAGTGTAAAACCTCCCAGTCAGCAGCACTGCTCCAGAACATAACCACCATTCCAGTCTGACTTCCCACCTCTTTGCCCTATTTCCCTCTATTCTGGCAGAAATTCACGTCTCTGTTTTTACTGCAGGTTCTTTTACTTTTTTGGCAGTCACAAGCTGCTGTTTTTCACCTTCTAAGAGAAATAAGCTTGTGTTCTCACCTTCTCTCCTTGCATCAGCACCGCCGGTCTGTAACTCAAAAATAATTCTTCTCTTACACACAGTGTGACCAAGAGCCCAAAGCAAGACCAGCCACGGTAGAGTTGCCCAGGGCTCTTCACTGGCTTTTTAACAGGACGAGATGGGGGCGCTGATGTGTCAGAGGCAAAGCTGTGAGTGAGCAGGTGATTTAGAAACCTCCACAACCTCAGCAATGGCTGGTGCCTGCAGTTAATTCTGACTTTTTGCGGTGTGTTAAATTTCTCAGACCACTTCCTATGGCAGCACATCTCCTGGACCAACATGATGTCACTAAACCAGCATCATAACTGAGTTTGTCATGACCCAGAGCAGAGAAATGGCCCAGGCTCTCACCTCTGGGACACTCACGCAGACCTCAGGTGAAGAGATGTCCCTCAGGACATGTAGGATTGACACATTCCTGTCCCACAGTGCAGAGTAACCAGGGTGGCCTTACCTCGGACAACTGTCCCTGGGTAGAGGCAGCGGTACTGCTGGCTCCAGTAGGCTGCAATCCTCGTGCCCTCGGGCAGGAACCGCACTGAAGGGGGTTTCACATCGATGATCTGCTCGGGGCAAGGGGAAGGCAATTACTGACGTTCTTGGTACCAGCATAGACCATCCCAACACACCTGGCGTGTAGCAAAGCAGCTCTGGAGAAGGCAAGGGACTGCTTCCCTGCTGGGAAATGGCCTCCTGTCTGCTCACAGGGCAGCATGAAGGACTATCCCTGCTGGTGGACAGGCCTAGTGCCCACTGCGCCCACTGCCACTGGGGGAGCTCAGCCATGGGGCAGTGACCCACACCACGAGGAGCTCTGCCCAGACTGGCCACAGAGGAAGGACCAGAGCATCCCTGAAGCCCCCAGCTGGGGGCTCCCAGCCCCCTCTACCCCAAAAGAGGGCTCAGGCACCAAGGACAAGCACCCTTTGGTCTCACATACCGCTTCCTGCAAGAGCTGCTCCAGGCAGTAAATGTGGGGACGGTTTCCCCTCTCGCCTTCCACTACCACACGGTATCTGAAACACAAAGACCTGGTCAGACACGGCGCATGGAAGATACCACCCTGATTAGCTCACAACTCCCTCTGAACCCTACCACAAGCTCACTTGAAAGCACTTAATGAGAGGTAATTGGATTTTCCTCTGTGCTGATAAACCAGAGTGAACGCTCCTTCCCTCCTTGCCAGACTCAGCCTCTCACCAGCCATCTCTACACAACTCCCAAATCCATCTCTACATCCCCGTACACCCGCAGAGCCTGGGTGGAGATGGCAGCCCCTCAACTCAATGCCCTCCTGGCCAGCCTCAGCCTCTCACCAGCCAGCTCTACACAACTCCCAAATCCATCTCTACATCCCCGTACACCCGCAGAGCCTGGGTGGAGATGGCAGCCCCTCAACTCACATGTCTGGTGAATGCACTGTCTTGACATGCCCGGCATAGAGCAGCTTGTCATCCATGGGGATGAGGACACGTAGACCGTCTTTCAGCTCATCTTTGTCAATTATGCAGGAGCGGGGAGCTGCAAGGTGTTGGAGAAAGATGGGGGTTAGAGAGCACCAGGCATGAAAAAGTGACAGCAAAGGGTGAAGGAAACCTCGTACCCCCAGCATCTCCCTCCCTCAGGAAAAGGGCAGTCAGCCCTCTGCAGAAAGGGCCCTCTCTCTCTCTCTCTCTCTCTCTGGCTAGCTCCTGGCAGAGGAAAATGTTCCCCTCTTGGTAATAATAATATACTGGTAAAAGAAAACAGGGCAGCTCAGAGACTGGGCTGCTTCTAGATACCACACTCGGCCACTCTGATAAGGCTTATTTTCAGCAAGCCAAACTGACTGGGTAAGTGGTATCTCCACCCCAAGGACTCATGGCTTCAGATGAGGAATACGTGAAAGCAGCGCAGTCCTCCTCTGAGCAGCCCTGGGAAACTTGCTCAGCTCCTCTACCTGTACAACCAGCCCCCAGCCCCTCCTGCCCTCACCTGGTGTGGGCGGTCGCTCGACCAGCATGCTCAGCGGGATGTTCTCATCCTCTGAGAAGCTGCTGTCTTGGTTGGGTTCAAAATCCTCTTCTGCTGCCATGCTCTCCATGAGCTTGCTGACAGCCCCTCCCTTCCCTCGGTTCTGCAGGAGAGCAAGCAGCACGTCAGCTGGATGACAACAGGCAACAGTCTGTCCCCATCTCACCTTCCCCCAGCAACAAATAACCTGAGGATGTCGGGACAAACTTGTCTCCATCCTCAGCTATGTTAACCACACAGAGTTAAGTGGATGTACCCAAACTTGCTAATAAAGATCTTCGGTTTTCTGGGTTTGTCCCCAAGCTGACCCAAAGCTGTTTCACACATCCTAGCCACATCTCACTCCTGAAGGTTAGGAGAGATGCTGTGAAGCAGTCAGCAGTGCCTTTGCTGTCCTCACTGAACGGCAGCAGGGACTGCTCCTATTCCTTCTCAAAGCCCCACGATGCGTTTCTGGATGTTACACACACCGTAAGCATTACGCTTACATCATGTGAGAAGACGCAGCAGTGTGTGTTATGAGAGAAGACAGGCAACAGCAGTGGAGCAGCAACCAGCTGTGACCCGGCTCGCCCACTGCTGAGTGAGGCAACTCCACCACCATCTCCTTGGTCCTTGCTCTCCATGAAGACTCTCCCTCCACCCCGTGGCGGCCTTAGAGAAAATCCTGCCTGCTAATTAATTTGGGGATGAAGGCAAATGAACACCAGATGGTAGCAGCAGGTACTATCTCATCGTCTTCCTTGGGTTTTAGGCTTCTCAAACCAGCATTTTGCCTGTAACACACCCAATGAAACCTGCATATCTGCTTTCCCTCCCTCACGCTGCAAACGTCCAGAAAAAGCGTGGGGCTCTGCCAGCCACCCTCCAGTTCACCC
Organism: Buceros rhinoceros silvestris; assembly: GCF_000710305.1. Classification (NCBI taxonomy): domain Eukaryota; kingdom Metazoa; phylum Chordata; class Aves; order Bucerotiformes; family Bucerotidae; genus Buceros; species Buceros rhinoceros. Next base: position 10,374 of record NW_010407653.1, on the reverse strand, counting down.
AGACTAGAACCAGCCCCTCACCTCTTTTTTCACCTCCTTGGCTTTCACTTTGGCTTTGCTCTTCTTGGTGGAGCTCAGGGCATTCGCCAGGCTGACACGAACATCAGATGGGGAGCTAGGGATGCCAGGAGGAGACATGGACGAGGAGGACGAGCAGCAGGGAGTTTCTTTACCTTTCTTCCGCTGCTAAAAATAAAAAACACTCCCATCAATAAAGAGAGGATTGGTAAAGAACTCAGCCTGGGAAGAAGGGAAAGGTGGAGCAAAACAGGCTGGTCTTCAGCCAGCAGTTAGTTCACTGTCTACGCCACGTCCTGTACCTCCCAGCTCTGCTTTCAGGCTTCACGCATTTTGGAAAGAAGAAAGAGCAATTGCCTGGAGAGCAATTCCTGCCCATCAAACCTTCCCTCAAAGAGCTCCAAGAAGACCCCAGCTGGCCTCATGTCACAACTAACTTGTCTAACTCTCCGCACAACCAGTGCTCCTCCATAATGCTGCCGTGAACTGAACCGGAGGCAGAGGGAGCTGAGCTTTCGGCCAAGATGAAGAACCATCAACCCAGAGATCACTGCCACCACCAGCCAGGGACAGCCCTCAGCAGATACCATATAGAATGAAAACAGCCTTAAAGGCCAGTGCGGGGGCCACAGCTCAGCAAGCAGACAAGGTCCAGTGGAGACTGGGAGGGACTTCACAGAAGTTTTAATGCAGGATTGTCCAACCCTGGCCAATCCGAGCAGGATGGATTTGGGACACGGAGGGCAACACAAGCAACCTGTCCTGTTCAACACAACAGGTTTTCATTCCCTGCAAGTCCCTGCAATCTGACAGCTCCTCCAGGTGTACATGGGGCTAGCAGGGGTGACAAGGGGCAGCCAAACAGCATCAAGGCATCTGCTGAAACAGGACTCAACTCTCCACTGCTCCAGCAGAATTAATCGCCCTGCCCTCACCCTCAGCTCCCAAGGGTCCCACGCCCGTTCCAGCAACGCATTCCTCACCTTGCTTAGCTCCTTCCTCTCCTTCCCCTTGCTGCCCTCCTTTTTGGGGCTCATGGGTGCCCCCTTGCCACAGCGCCCAGGCTTGGAGACAGGAGTGGAGCTGGCAGGCGCCGTGGGGGTCAGCATGGCTGAGGATGTGGTGGCATCGTGGAGGAAGATGCGCTCGCTCCGGCGCCGGTTCCACAGGTCATCGTCGCTGGCCTCCAGCCCAAACTCAAAGCTCAAGTCCTTGGGGGATTTGAATTTCTTCAGCTTGCGTCCTTTCTCAGACCCAAGCTTGGCCTTGTCGGTGCTCGCAGATCCAGAGTCAAGGTTGCTGGAGGCCTGGCTTGGCGGGATGCTGCTTGCCTCCAATGGCCCCTTCTTCCCCCGCAGCAGCCCTGAAGGTGACTTCTTCCTGATCTTGATCTCACTCTCCGAGTCGGTGTACTCAAACTCAGTCCCTAGGTACAAAGGATTTAACCATCAGTCAAAGCCCTGACTGAACCATCCTGCTGGGAGCTTTTGGGCTCCATGGGAGATGCCGTGGCTGTTCAACAGAGTCCTTGCTTGTTCCCCTTTCCAACCCCTATAACCCTCAGATCTGCATTTCCGCCCCATAAAACACTGATTTTCCTGAAAGTAAGTCTCCTCTGCCCAAAATCAGAGCCCACCGACTCCGGCAGTGTGGTTCAGTATGTTCCCCGCCTCCATTTCCTCCCTTCTCCCAAAGACAAAACCCTGCAGGAAAGCCCTTAAAAGACAAGACACTCTAACATTCGCCCCTCCACAACAAGGAGTAGCTCAGCTGAAGCCAAGCACAAACCCCAGAGGCTGAGCCTTCCTCCCCTCCTGGTGGGAGTCCTCTCCAGTCTCACCTTCGCTTCAGGAGAACAATCTCTTTAACAAATTGAATAAACCCAAATTTCAAGCTTATTTTTTCCCATTGGCCAACCAACACCACAGATCTTTTCATTGGCTCAGTTAATCACCTTAGAAGTCAAGAGAGGTAAATGATCTTTTGTCTGTGGCTAACGGAAATCCCCTCACACCGGTCTCTGCTCTGCATCGTGGGCACAGCAGGACCCAGAGGCCTGAAATACTGTAGTAAAGCCAAGATGTCCACCACCTCCACTGTGCTCCCCTGAACCTGATAAAGGAGAGCATGTTCATACGTTTCCAGGGGGAGAAGGGAAACTGAGGCAGCACCTACACTCTCAGTAACATGGGCAAGAGGCAGGCAAAGCACTGTGGCTACGCAGGCAATGTGCCACGAACAGCTAGCAGGAAACTTGCCCTAGGTCATATAGTAAGTCCATGCCGGAACAAGAGGCTGAGTCCAGATTTTCTAAACCCATTTAATTCTCAGGGCACTGGATGTCATGGGGTGGCACTGCACCTCTGAAGATGTGTCAAAAGACCCAAGACAGCATCAGCCCAAGTCCTCTCTTGTATCCTACTGCAGCCTGCTGTGACCTGCCCTCTCTGCACACACACATCTGCATTGGCTCTGCCTCATGCCAGGGGGGTTGGCAGAAACTCTTCTCAAGCCCCACAGTGAATGGCCCCTGCTGTGACAACCAGTGCATGCAGAAGAGCCTTGAGAAAGGACACAAGGGACTGAACAACATTCAGGTGGGAAAATGGAAACAGACAAGGCACAGGCAGGGAGAGTGTCTTCTCTCCGTCCTTCTCTGCTGGGTAAATTCAGTCTGCAGGAACCTGCTCTCCGCTGCTACTCAACCCTCTTCCCCTGAGACAGTCCCAGCACGAAGAGGAGAAGCACAAGCCTGTCAAAATCAGAGCTGGCGAGGCTCAAAATGAAAAACCCATTGGAAATAACCACACTCCTTCTACTCTCTCGCTGCCGCATGAGGCAATTTCTAGATGCTTCCAGTTTCAAGGAGGGCAGGTTACAAGGTGATGAATTCTTAACAGAGGCTGCTGGAACAAGTTGGCAAAAGCCTAATATAGCATGGAAACATGCTAAAACAAGGCAGGCTCCCAAGGAAGACATCGTTTTCCATTCTGAACCGTGCTATAAATTCCATTATCACTTAATAAATATTAATAGAGAATTTATAAATGGAGCCCATATAGATCTGTCTGACCGGGAACAATGTCACCAACGGGCACTTGTGCAGCAGGGCATGGGGAGGGGAAGAAATGAAACTCCCTATTAATTATGTGTAATGTGCTGAAACAGACCGAGATGGGGAGAGAGCCAGGGGGTCTGGCACTGCGAACACATGAGCAGAGGAAGAAATGCTTGTTTCAAGTCTCACTGGCCGCTTTCTGTGAGGAAGCTGATGGACTGGGCTGACTGAAGGAGTTTTTCTTCCACTTGGGTGCCTAGGATCAGTTGCGTTTAGCATGTGCTTCCTTCCCTAAAATGTAACAGCACTTCACTGCCTTCAGCTCTCTGTCCAAGGGGACACGGTTTCTCAGCACTTGCCTCTCAGCCTTAAGGATTCTCCAGGTAGGAAAAGAGGAACATTTCAGAAAGCCACAGGCAACTTCCCCCAGGGAAGCCATCGGTGGGGCTGCTAAACCTGCCATACCCATGAATGCTTCTGCTCTTCTTGGCAGGCGATTCCCCCCACCTTAGCATCAGGATCAAGCAGCCAAAAGCAAAGGGCAGGACAGCATCTGGTTAACAACCTGCTCTCTTGCAGCACAGCTGGGACCTTCTGAACCTTCCACCTCGCCCCCACGGCACCAACCCTCACCGTGCAACTCACCCATCAGGCTCTGCCGTTCCTCCTTCTTCTTCGCCTTCTGCTTGGCCTCCAGCTGGATGATGGAAAGTGGAGGGGGAACGATGGGGCTGGGCATTGCACTGGCGGCAAACCTTGCCAGGAGGCCCAGGCCGCTCTCGTCAAGGGCAGGTGATGAAAGCCTGTCGGTGCCATCTGTCCCATAGTCCTCTGCTTCCTCCTCTTCCTCTTCATCCTCCTCTTCTTCCTCCTCTGAGCTAGAATCTAGCACGCAGAAAAGAGGGAGCCCGTTACAAATCTCACGGCGTTGTGCATCAGCCACATTTCCACCCCGAATCGGTAACTCTCCTGCTGCTCCGTGCTCACTTAAGTAGCACTGAGCCACCCATGAGCTGAGCCAGAAGGTGTTGGCCATGGACACATCGTGTCTTTGCAGCCATGCAGCCGATATCACCCTACCTACCACCACCCTTGAAGGACACAGCGATAGAGGGTATGGCAGAGAGGACCCCTTCAAGGTGAGGGAGGCAAGAGCAGAGTGCTGGCAGAGAGGGGAAAAGGATACCAGGCTCCCCTTCCCTGCAGCTTTCAGGAGGAATTAAAAGCTTAATTCCTTTGAAAATCCCAACCTTGGAGCTGTGGGATTCTCCTCCCACCCACCACCTCCTCCTCCATAACGAAATCCATTACTGTCATCAGAATCAGAGATCAGCATGGAAGGGGAATACCAGGGATCAGCTTGCGCCAGGGCGGGAGGTGAGGAGGACACAGGGAGAAGGAGGGGCAGGAGGCAAAAATGCAAAGAGGGGGAGAGAAATAATAATTTGAAAGCGATGAATTTGGAATGCGTAAGGGAGGAAAGTGTCGGTAGACAAGGAGGAGTGTTTAAACCCTGCCTCAAAACTCTCCATGCCTTTCCTCTCCCTCTCTCTACTGCTCTGCTAGGGAAGCCCAGCTCAGCACAGGGAGGGAGGGCTGCCCACAGCCAAAATCTAATCCTGGCACGGAAACCAGCCTTGCCGACACCTGCCGAGAGCAGTGGGCTGGGGTTTTCCTTTACGGTGTATGTACAGCAGGTATTTTGGGGGTAGATGCTCTGTGAGTGGCACCTCTCCCTTCCTACAGCACTTCCCAAGAGTCTGTCATCAGCTCAAAGGCAATTAATTTTAACAGCATCTCATCCAGTTAGTGCTGCGAGTGAGAGGCGCTGTATAAATGCACATATACCACACACATCCATATACGCACACATATATGAGCACATATGCCTATAAATGTAGAGAGATTTAACTGCAAAAAGTGGGTCTGGAAAAAGATATTTCATTTCTTTTGAAATTGAGGGCTTAAGTAGGATCACTGAGGTGGCTGGAAAATTTCCAGCGCTAGCAGGAGACCGGCTCTCCCGCCCGAGCCCGCTCACCAGCTCCCGGCCAGCCACTACCCCTGCATCTGAAATCCAGCCAAATGAGAAACCAGATCCCTTCGAAATGAGCTGGAATGAACACGAAAATCCTTTTCTTTTCACGTACGCCCTCTGGGATAAATAAAAATGTCCTCAACACTTGGCTCAAAAAAAAAAATACAATAACACAAGTGTTATTTTTCCACTTCGGATTATTTTCCCGTCACATTAGAAGTAACAAGAATATGAGAAAACAGTGTTCTCATCCTTGCATTTTATCAGCTGAAATAATGGTCAGCTATATCTATTTTTTCGTAACAAGACAAGCTTATATCCGCAGCATACAGCAGATAGTCACAGAATACTAATTTTTAACTGCATAAAAATCCCTCCCCGTTTCAGCTGCTCAGGTTGTTTCCTTGTGATTGATAGAAAAATGCTCCTAAACCTACAGTCCTGCAGTAAATACCAAGAAATCCACAGCCTTGCTCACTCCTTGCTTAAAAACCACATGCCAAAAAAAAAAAACCCACAGCAAATTAGGATCAGATTCCTTCCCCTACCAGGAAATGGGGCACAACTGCTGTTTTTCTACCACATTTTGCCAAAAAGAAAACAAATCCAGATGAACTCGGCTATTCTGAGACATGGAAACCACCTGTCTGCAAAGCTGCAAAATCCTGCCCGAGTTCAAGACATACCATGGGGCGTGGAGACCCCCACCACGCATTCCACTGGGCTCCAAAATGCAGCAATCTTCACCAAAATCAGAAAAAAAGGGAAAAAACAATCAACCTGCACAGCTCATCATGCCAGACCTGGAGTCGTTGAGCCGAGGGGTTCACTGAGCAGCTGGAGAGGAGAACAGGTAGAAAAAGGGTGAAATGTGCAGGAAAACCCCTCCAGGACCTGTCCTGCGCGAATCCCCTGGCACTTAGAGACTCCACACGTGTGAGGGCATAAGGGTGGCCCGACCGCTGCGGTATTTCAAGGTAAAGCAGATTTAAAAGCCAGGATGGAAGCAGCTCACGCTCCAGAAGACGTACAATGCAATAACGCACCTGGCAGCTATTCTACCCTCCCAAACAGACGGTGTCACGCTACAGAAAGACAAGGGAAGATTTTCTCGTCAGCATTTTTACCAAAACACTTGTATTTTTATCTGCATGACGTACAATTTCCAGCCTGAAAATAAACACATTTTTAACACGTTTGCAGATCTGGCCTCCTCCAGCTCGTGGAGATCTCGCTAACTCCACTCTAAACCCCTGCTCCTCTCCCTCCTGATTTTTCAAGGTACAAAAACGAACAAATGAAACAAAAAGAAGGCATTCGGGGCTCTGTTCCAAACCCACATGCTTCTGAACTAAGTCCCCAGATTTATGGTCACTGTGGCAAATAAGCTGCGGGTGCTCTGGGGCCATCCGCGTGGCTTCTTGGAGGGGCTCACGATGTCAGTTATTTACTGTGAAGCAGGAGTTTTACCAAACTATGTGTGGGCTTAAAATGAAGTCTGCGCGGATGCCTTTACACAATCAAAGCCTCGATTTTTCCTCCCGGAAAGGTAATTTTTAGTTAACAATGGGGAAAATGACATTTAAAAAACTTTTTCCTTCAGCGGTGATTCTGTTAACGCTGAAAAAAGGGTAAGGGAAAAAAACAAAAGCCAAGTTAAAAGGATCTTTTTTAATTGCCATTTTTAAGAGCATGTATAAGTGTGCATATACCCACACACGCAACCACACGTGTACATACAACTCTACAGCCAACACAAACCATAAATTCATACTGAAATGCTACTGATGCCAGATAAACTGGAGCCACAAAAGATTTTCAACCTCACCCCCCAAAATTTTTACCTGCATTAAATTAAAAACAAACCTAATTAAAAATAATGAATTTTCTCATTGCTTTTAACAGCTAAGCTGCCGTGGTGTTTTACTGTAGGAGAGCAGTAAATGAAGATTTGTTAATGATGAACAGAAACTGGTTAAGCAATTTGGTTTGTAAAGACTGATGTAACAAGACAGATTGAAGGGGGGATGCGGAGAGGAAAGGCTTGGGAAGGGGGGAGTAAAAACACACACTTAAAAGAGTCATTTCACATTGTAAAAAAAGCAGCGTGATTTTCTCGTAACACCAAGCAGACCTACAGCATACAAAGCAGGCTAAGTACAGGCAGACTTTAGACAGCTACTGGGTCATCGACATCTGATTTGTGTGATCTGTCCAAATTCTGGAGGTTACTTATTTTTAAATGCCCAATTTAAGATTTTTTTTTTTTTTTGAACAAGCCAGTTCTCATCATTGAAAGACTTTTTCCCCCCCACTCCATTTGTGCTGTGCTGCTGACTCCAGAAGTACTTGTAAAAAATTTAATTTACAACTATCACATGGGAATGACTGTGCAGAGAACTAGTTATCCCTCATTGGCTTGGTTTTTTTTGTTTTCTTTCATTGGGTAAAACCATCCTACAAGTCCGGGAAAGGAAAGCAAAGAAGAAGGTACTGATTTCTTAAGGAAAACAGATATGGAGGAGGAACTATGGGTCTCCAGGCTCAGAAAGCTCAAGGTATGACCTATGCTGATTGTTCTCAGATGTCCCATGTGGCTCTAGCCCACACTACCAGTTTCCTCTCCATGGTCACTGGATGAAAACCCTCAAGCTTTGCCTGTTATCAGAACGGCCACGTGGTGTTTGGTCTGTCAGAAAGTGGGGTGGCCCTATCTATTCTGTCTCAAACCAGATGAGAACAGGTTTTCCTGCAGCTACTCCCACCTCTGGCACAGACACTGGCAGGCCCATGGCCAGGGGATTACCCTGGTACTAGGGCAGTCTGCATCCTGGACCAGAAACCTTTAGAGGCGGTGGCAGAGCCTTCACAGGCAGCGCTGAGGCTTCTCGTCTTGGCCCCATCTGCAAATCTTTCCCTTTGCTGCGCTAAGGGGGTCTCCAAAAGCAGGTCTGCAAAAATCAGTAAAGCATTTCTGGAGTCCTCAAACACACAGGCACAAGCAAACCTTCCACGCAAGACTCTTGATGGACAGAGGAAAGTCAAAAGCGGACAGCAATCATTTTAAAAACTAAAATAACCAAGAGAATGCAAAGAGCTATGTGTCATTATTCACGGAGGTAACATCGAAATATCTGAGGCTGACAGATGACATAAAGAAAAGTGATTTTGCCTACCTACATAACAATGGTCAAGGTTCGGGTTCATGGCTAGTGACCCTCGCTGAGAAGTGTCTGCCCTACAACCAGCCAACCACTTTGCTTCTTTAGTGCAGCGTGAGAGCAAATGCAAGAGACCGACACAGACATTCAAAGCATCATGGATAGGGGCAGGGGTGAAAGGGTTGGTCAAGCAGCTGCAAGGAGAAAGCGAGCACTTCTAGAAAAGCTGAGGTTATTAATCGGTTTAGTATCAGGGAAAGCCATCAGAAACCCTATTACCCAAATATCCCTTCAAGTAACGCTTCTGAGAAAGAACAACCAAAAAAAAAAATCATTTGCAGAAAAAAAAATCCCAAAACTGTAACCCGTAATCCCTCCCCACCTCCCTCCATGCCCACCTCCCACCCCGGGAGGGTTTGCATCTTTGGTTTCCCCACCATTAAGTGACACCCCAGAGGGATTTAGAATGCATCTTCCCCATTTGTTCCAGATTCCCCAACCTCCTCCCGTTTCCCTCCCCTCCCCAGGCTTTATCCCATAAAACTGGGATTTTTTTTAATTTTTTTTTTTTTTAAAGCAGACAGGTTACTTGAAAAATAGACCAAGCCGATTACAAACAAGTTACCTATCTGCTTACCTTGAGCAAAACCAAAAAGCAAACACCAACCCCCCCTCAAGAACTTGGCACCTAAAAGGGATGGACATACTCAAAATTTCCAACAGCAGCAAAACAAACACAGCAGAAGCGGGAAGGAGCAGGGAAGGGAAGAACGGAAGTTAACGCAGACTCCTCATGGAAATGTGGCAATCTCACCCACACAAAATCCACTGGCCCCAGAACTTTTTTGGGTTCTCTAAAGAATTTTTTTCCAAACATCCACGTCTCTCTTTTGGGTTTGCTTTGGTGGGTCCAGCCCAGAGCCGCATCAAACCAAATCAGTGTGCTGTATCTTCCTGCTGTGTTCGCTAAATTTTGTATTTTTTCGCTTAAATTATCTTTCTTCTGGGGTTGGGTTTGGAGGGAAGAAAAACCAAACAGGTGCATGGGGGAAATTAACATCAAAAAAATAAGGAAAAATAAAACAAAAGCAAACTAGCCAGCCCCGTTTTCCATTAACAGCCATCTGAGCTGCGTGAAATACTAAAAGGCTTTTGCTGTGCTACCCCCAGATCTGCCATGTGACTTAGATGATAACAACTGGGGATGCTCTTGCTTAGCATTCAGCCCAGACGAGCCACTTTCGTCAGGGAGCCGAGGGCTCATTAAAATGACCTTTCCCCATGATTATTATTTAATGAGCACACTCTAAAACAGAACTCCCTTGTGTCTCTGGAGGAAAAGTCTCAAGTAATCTCTTTTCCCACTGAAGTCCTAATGACAGGCTGACAAAAAAATAGCTGCGAGAGAAGAACTGAGGTGAGGGCGAGGGAGGGAAACTGCGGAGTCAGATTTAATGCAGTTAATTGCCACATCCTTGAACACCGTAGGTTATGTCTGAAAAAAATTTACTAACCAAAAAAAGATGCAAAAACTTGCTGTATGTGTTTAAAAAGGGAAAAAGTAGTAGTTTTGGCTGTTAAATAATGGGGACCCTACACCCAGTGTTTTATCTGAGTATCAACAGAGGAAATGAACTGAGAAAGAAAAAAATACAAAACTGGGTGAACAAAATACCGATAAAATTGGAGGGGTTGGGAGGGAAAGCCTAGGCTTTATCTGGAGAAAGGCAGCAGGGATATTTGAATAATAGAGAGTACCCCAGACTAGGTTAATTCCAGTTCTACTGGTGGGGAGTGGGAGCAGGAGGGGGATGCAGAGCAGGATGGAGGGAAGCGGCAACCTGATCGCCTGATAAGAGACACAGCAAGAGAGACAAGGTACACAGGTTTAGTTAAAAATGAACTCGGTATGTTTAATAAAGCTTGGTATACCAAATCGCAGTACAAACATCACACGGCCACACAACGGTATCCCAGGATTAAAAAAAAAAAAAAGGAAAAACAACAGGGGAATAATGGGGAAAAAAAAAGTTCCTTTCAAACCTCTGCAAGGCTCATGCCAAAATAAAATAATAAGAAATAATAAGAGTAATAATAAT
>NW_010407652.1:22053-44062 GCF_000710305.1 Buceros rhinoceros silvestris | reverse complement strand
AAACGCAACAGAGATTTTCTCAACTGAACTAAACTTTTGAAAAGCTATGGATGCATGGATGAAGCTTGAGATGAGAGAAGAGAGGGCCAGAAGGGTCTGTAGGAATCATGAAGCACCAGGATTACGCAAAATGACCACTACTGTTTCAACAACGTCCTTCATCTCGACCAACTATTTCGGGAGGACAGATTTGGAAGAAAAGGTGGAAAAGCTCCAAGGACAGCTCTTGCTCTGTAGCTTTGTCCATGCCTTGACCTCTGGCTCAGTGGCTTTTGGGTCTAATGACAGATCTTAAAATATAGAGATCTTAAAATGTGGGTTTTTTGGTTCCAGACTTTCTCATTACGTGTGTGATGGCCAGTCTTACTGCGGGCGACAGAATGGATGCCTGGTAACAAAACCTATTGCATCTTCAGGGCATGCTGGCACATCAAGTGATTCTCCCCCTAGTCTAGTCTGTTTCTTCATCCCTTAGCTAAATTTCTCTATAAAGCCTCACAATATTAGCTGCTGGGAATTTCTTTCTGCATTATTATTGTTACGATGAAGCAAAATGGGTAAACAAACGCATCATACCAAGACTAAGACTGGAGTTGAATCCCTTGTTCACTTTGGACATCACAAAGAATGGTTGCCGATCTGGAAACAAAACTAAAAGGCTTTATTTTGAAGATTGAAACCAAAGCTGCTGGAAAGAGTCAGCTCACATAGTACTCATGGCATAGGCCGTATTTCAGGTATGTATTTCGGTCTCAACGTCTCAGTGCTCTGATTACTTGTGTGTAAACACAGCATGGACGTGCAAGAAGACTTAGGCTTTATTTACCCTGGGAAACTAAGTCAGCCTGTTTGTGCTGTTCATGCAGAACCTGGGCTTCCACTCACGCCTCTCTGCAGATGCCCTCTGCACGCTCCTTCCACACCACAAATGCCTTGTTGGTGTTAGAGCAGGAGAATGCAACCTGTCTCCATGCAAGAAACAGGCAGGACAGGCAGTGCAAAACACCAGCAGCACGGGGAAGAGCAAATAAGCCTGGGCATGCTGACCCCAGCTAACTCACTCCGCACCACTCCGAAGAGTACTTCCTTCTCTCAAATCACCGCAGGGACAAGCAGAACAAAAATACTGCACCAGGAATATAGAGGTCAAGTTGTTCCCTTCTTCTGCTTCTTCCCTCGCACACCGCTTGGATGAGAAAAGGAGCTGGATTATTGCCAAGTGTCTCCGCACGGAGGAGTCCTCAGCTGGCACAGAGCCTGCAAAATGTTTCCTACAACCCATTTTTTCTGATGGGATTCATCTTCCCTAACCTTCACCATCTAATAATTAGGCATCTAATCTAAGCCATTCATTATGTTCTCTCCAGAGTTGATGCAAAGAGAGAGGTTGGATGAATTGCCCTCTGGGCGTGCTTGTCTCTTGCGTTGACAACAGAGTCAGAGTCAGCCTAAAAGACTGGCTTAGAATAGACAGCTAACTTTTTGGCAGCTAAAATTAAATTAGATGAATCCTAGCATCAGCTGCACGACTGTGACTGGCAGACTGACTCAGAGCAAGTCACAGCTAGCTACGGCACTTGAAATGCTCAACGGGAGCCAGGATATTTCTGGCCCTGGGATCACTGTGTACATCCTCAGCCTTGCAGAGTCTGGATTAACATATTCTCTCTCTACCTAACTGTTGAGGCAGCTAAGCAGATCCACAAGCCAATCAGGAAACAGTGATGCTAGGAGTATGACTATGTGAACATGTAAGATAAATGTGCAGTGAAGCGGATTGAAAACTGTCTGAGTTGCTGAGCTCAAAGGGCTGTGATGAAGTTCAGCAGAAGGCACCTTGGTAATGCTGTACCACAGGTGTCGATATTGGGAGCAATACCATGCAGTGTTTTATTAATGACATAGATGATGGGACAAAGTACACCCTCTGCAGGTTTGGAAATGCTAAAAATTCAAAGGATTGGTTGACCAGATGGTTGCTCTGCCATTCGAGGGTCCCTGTTGGTCTGGGGAAATGGGCAGAGAGGAGTATCATGAAGATCACAGAGGGAAATGGTAATCCTGCACCTGGGGAGAAATAACCCAATGCACCAGTACAGGCTGGGGACTGGTGGGATGGAAAGCAGCTTTGAAGAGAAGATTCATGAAAGTTGACCACGAAGCAGCAGTGTGTCCTTAGAGCAAAGAAATTTGAAAGCATCTTGGGCTGCGTTATGAATAGGCTCAGCAGCAGGTTGAGGACGGGGATCCTCCCCCTCTACTCAGACCCAGTGAGATGCTTCTGGAGGGACGTGTCCAGTGCTGGGCTACCCAGTGCCAGAGAGGCATGGACATACTAGAGTGAGAACACTGCAACTCCATGATGATTGAAACACCCGTCTCACAAAGAGAGGCTGAGAGAGCTGGAACAGTTCAGCACAAAGAAGAGGAGGCTGGAGGGAGATCTTATCTCTATGTGGAAATACCTGAGTGGGGGGGCCAAGGAAGATCTATCAAGGGTATTCTCAGCGGCACCACGTGAAAGGACAAGAGGTAGTGGGTGCAATCTGAAGTAGAGGAAATCCCGTTTGAACTTCTTTCCACATCAGAGTGTTCAAGCACTGGAACAGGTTGGGCAGAGAGGTTGTGTAGTCTGGGAATTGAAGATTCATAATGTTTTTCCTTCCAGATCTAGAGTCTGTGATCTAGAAATGCCTTTCTGAATTCAGTCATGCTTCTAGAGCACAATTCAAAAGATATTAAGCCTCTCCAGAATTAAAACGTTCATCTCAGATGCTCAGCTATTTGCAGCCAGCACGTTGAAGTGTGGCTTCCTTACATATTTGCAGTTGGCAGATGGTGCGTTAGGCTTCCATTAATTGTTTACGTTCTCCCCAAGCCCTTCTGTACTCTGCAGTGTGGGCTAGACACCGGACTAGGTTCACCGAATCACATCAGGAGTCATACTTCTCTGTCTATTGGGTGTAAAGCGCACCCCAGGGCAATAGGGTGTAAATGCCTACAACCCACTTAACTCAGTGATTCAATCAAGACTTTAAAATCTGGCAGGAGGGAGTTTTCCCTGATATATTTTAGGTCAAAACTCAGAAATATTTCCTGTTCTCGTTCAATGTTTAAACACTCACTTAAATTCATTAAAGTCTGTAGAAATAAATATATAAACCAGGTTAATGGTGAATAATTTTTTTCTGAGGATAGATGTGGCTCTCATGTGAATTCCTATTTTTATACTGTAAAATAGTTTTAATTACCTATCACTGCTTGTATAATTTTAAGATAATTATATAGCAAGTAGATTAAGCTCTTATTTACTTATCATGCCTGAAGATCTCATTGAGCAATTACTTAATATTCACCTAATGTAAAACTGTCTTATTAAATCTATGCTGAACAGCAAAGACCTTTTTTTAAAAACTCTTCACAACTTTGTAAGGGAAGAATATAGTTGTCAGACATGCACAAAGCACCTGGTCTTTAGCTCTTCTAATTTAGCTTGGGTTTTCTTAAGGAAAGGTATGTGACATGCATTTATTGACGCTGAGGCTGACTACAGTGATCTCAGCATCTCTCCCTACCCAATTAAAAGGTGTGTATGGTGTGTGAGCTTCCAGCTATAGGATGGAAACAAATCCAACACTACACAGAGATAAGGAGGTGACAACGCTTTGCCTATTGAATCATTACAAAATTTCTTTCTGAAGGGATTTTCCACAGAGCGCAGTGAGAAAGCAACAGTTTTCCTAGTGAACAGGACGAACCGTCTCCAATGGAAGTTGCATTTGGTGAGGCAGACTCTAAATATAGGAGGTAAAATAGGGGATCCGTCAAAAATAAAACCAACGAGTGCTTCTCCTCTGCTGATCCACAGATCAATATCTGATGTCTTTACACTTTCAAATCATCCTGCATGCTGTGCCTGAAAGATGCCTTCAAGGTTCCACAGGACTGGAGGGAAATGCGGTAAAGCAGCTAAGCCATATAAATGTGCTATCATTTATCCCTGTAAGAGCAGCGCTTACTATGAGAAGTAAAAGACATGGAAGCCTCAAAGTATCTTTGGGGCATCAAAAGATCAAATGATGACCAGAGTTCATTATCCTCTGTTCTGGGGGCTTTATGTCAGGTGATTTATAGGCAAACAGAAGTGCAGTGTGATTAATGGAGCACTCCCATCTTGTGTCTCACCCTCCTGGTTTAGGTTTCCTGGCAGTTACCACCATGTTCTACTTTAACAAGTACATTTGAACTTGCTTTGAAAGTGAGGACTGACTGTTCTCTAAGTCAGGACTACACCCTTGTTCATGGCTAAACCTCCGTGCCTGTTGCATACGGGTTGAGCCATCTCTTTATTACCTAAGAGCACACACAGTGTTTGTGCGGCTCTATGTGTGTGGGCAAGGTCTTCGATGGGAGTGTGTCTGAATTTCATTGGCGTCTGTTAGGATTTCTCTGAAACAGGTAGATGTACAGATGTACATCTACACGGGTAGGCTACATGTGTCAGAGTTCAAGTAAATATACTTTAAAAAAAAAGGCGAATATAATCATTAGCACAAACAGGATGCAGAATTTGCATCCTTAATTGTGTTTTGACTCTAGCCAATCCCAGATGTGAAAAACTCCCCCCATTTATTTCTAGGGTTTACTTGCTTTTGCTACACGTTAGGTAGTTGGGTGAATCTCTTAACCAGTTGATATGTATGAGTAAGGGCTATGAGCATCACGACCTATTTTTTTGGAGTCTGCACCTCCGATGTATGTTTACACAAAATCCCAGAATCACCTGGTTGGGAGAGACCTTTCAGCTCACCCAGTCCAACCGTTCCCCTGCACTGCCGGGGTCCCTGAACCATGTCCCTCAGCTCCACACCCACACGCTGTGAAACCCCTCCAGGGATGGGGACTCCACCACCACCCTGGGCAGCCTGGGCCAGTGCTGAATGACCCTGATGTTCAACCTAAATTTCCCCTGATGCAACCTAAGGCCATTTCGTCTCCTCCTGTCACCTCCTACATGGGAGAAGAGACCAACCCCCACCTCCCTACAACCTCCTGTCAGGTAGTTGCAGAGAGTGATAAGTTAGGGAGCTAACCTACAAAGCCATGATTCACTGACAGATGCGAAAGAGGAATAACTTAATCAACCAATTAATTCAAAGTTTATCTTTTGATAGAGGAATTTATATTCTGGTGACCTATGACCATCCCTCTGAACCTCAAATAAATAGCCATGAACCAGCACCAACCAGAGCTGTCCTCTTTCTTTGCTGCAGCCACAGGGCTTGTCGACTCAGTTGTTTGTGCCAGTTAAGTTTCCCAAATCATCTGAAATAAAGAAGGTAGCCAAGCATTCAGAGCAGGAAACACAAGCTGATTTGTAACAGGATTAACTTTGCTCCCCCACCCTCCCTGTGGCGTTGCAGGGTTTTCTGGGGTAAGATCTCTACTACAGCTGCTCTGATTGATCACAGTTCTGCCCAGGTCACCTCTCTGCTGCAAGACAGGGACTGGTTTTTGTTTGTTTGGGTTGTTTTGTTTACCCCAGCTACCACACATAGACACCTCCACGATAGATGAATGACTGTTAGCAGTGCTGTAGAAAAGGGGCAATAACTACCGAGGGTTCTTTGGGAGGCACAGGTATCACCTTTCTTCCTTGTTCTGCACGTCACTGAAACAATGAAGTGGCTCTGTGCAACAAAAATTCCAGCCTTGGGATAACACACAGAGTGCGTTATCCGCGGATCTGCCTCCTTGACTCTTCCCACAGGTACAACAAGTGGAGTGGGACTCAGCCGAAGATCAAAACCACTGGATTCAAACAGGCATTCAGGTATTCACACGAGGTGTGTGTTTCAGTTCTCCCTGTGCTCAGTAGGTGTCTAGGTTCGTTTTAGTCTGCCGCCCCTTTCTGTCTGTTTGCAATACCATAGGTGATCTTGCCTGACCTTCACGTTAGTTTCAAGGGGACATGATCTTCCACAGCTGTGGTGTCACATCTGTCAGCTCGGTGTGGAAATCTCAGCTCTCCCAGGCTCCAAAGCTGTTGTCTGACTGTATGAGACCCTGATTAGAGGTGACCGAATGCCAGTGCCTGCTTTAGGATTGTTGTTCCCCAGTAACATTTGTCATTCTTATGGTGGTGACTGAAGGAGATTCACATTCTCAAAACCATCGAGCTGTCTGCAACCTGTCAAGTCTATGACAGCGCTATTTAACCTTTGAAGAGCTGGTGCTGAAAGTCGGGGGCGGGTGGGGGGGGTCATTCCTTTTGTGCGATTATGAAAATGCTGCACAAGAAAACTTGCACTTCTCTGTTCTTCACAGAGCGTTCACTGCCAGCAGGGTTTTACCACAGGTAAGATTAGATTAGACTAGATTAGATTAGATTTGTTCTCTTATGTTACACGTGATATATGATAACTAAAGATGCTGTAAAGCATCTTTTAAAGATACCTTAAAGCAGTTCCTTGTGTATACCCTTAACTCTTACCAATAATGTCTCTTCGTAACGGTCTTAGAGGACGGGAGGGGAAAATCTGTGTCAGCAGAAAATGTCTAAGTGAAGACTTTGTCAGGGTTCTTGACCACCACATCAGTCATATCTCATCCTAACTCCATGACTGTTATAAAATGACTAAAGGTTTTTGATGGCCTTTCATTACTGACACCTACGTTTAATGGCTAATTTGAGGCACTGTGAGAATACTTGCTCTTGTTAGATGGAAGTTCCACCTAATTCATCATCGTATCTGACAAAATTTTAAAAAACAGGGCAAAATATAACCCTCTCCTTGTCTCGACATGTTCTTTCAGCTTCTGACAGCCAGCTCGTCAGGGAAGTTGGTATGTCTTTGTACACAAGGAAAGCAATTATCTGTTATTTGAATTCTCTGCAATATCAGAGGAGAAAATATAATTTCCCTTTGGCTGTGTCTTGAAACTATCAGGAAACTGAATAATCAAAGAAAATTCGAGTGTCACGTGTGTAGTGTCTATTTTTTAACGTGCAAAATAATTTAACAACTAAGCCTGTCGGCGGTTGGTTATCATAGGAACATAGTTATTTTCATTATACATGTATCAGCATTATCACTGGGATTGAACAGACACTTTGTTCTTTTAGAATTTCAAATTATAGTATGAATGAATCTTCAGTAACCCTGCCATAGTACCTTTTTCCAATATTAGCGCTACAAACTATAATCAAAATCATTGCACTGAAAGACTTAAAGCAGGACATAGACTCGTCTCCTGGAGATACCTTCCCCCAACTCTGAGTCATAATACTGAGGTAGGATTCTTACAACTGGTACAAAAGTGAAACATTCGAGTTAGTATGACAGGCTCATCTTACAGCTAAATGACCCCCAGCAGAGAATAATTCAGGCCACACTAACCTAAGTATCCAAGACACCACCACTAGGCTTTTAGACACCTTACACATCTCCTTCATTGATTAAAAGGGTGACAAGCACGATCAGCTCCAAATTAGATCTCTGCCTTTTAGGAGCCCATCTTCCAATAGCTAGATCTCACCTTTGGTAACTTAGCAACACCTAATTAAAAGGGCACTTTGACCACCTAAGGTGGCTAGTCAGGGAGTCTCCTGAGCGTGTGACTGGTCATTACAAAAGGAAAAGTTTCTTGTCAGTCACTGGGAAAAGAACGCTAAGCAGAAAACAGCATTAAAACCGAATATTTTTTTTTTAAGGCAAGGAGAGCAAAATATCAAATAAAATTGGCTTGAAGCAGGGAAAAAGAGGCGGGCAAAGGGAAGGGGAATGTCGGTTCCGAGGAGAAAGCAGATTGAAAATTGCTTGAAGAGCTGCCCGTACTGGTGGGGAATCTGAGGGGGGATTGTATCTCTTCTGCTACTTAAATCAAAGTAAATAGGCTCGGAATGAAGTGTTTAGTCCTCTGAGTGCACATCCTCCCACTGAATTTTCGGAGATGGAGCTCAGAGATAAGGTGGAACTTCACAGGCTCATGGCAGAGAGGAAACTTTGAGAGGAGCCTTTGTTCTGTGGAGAAACAGGAGGGGAGAGTGGGCACCCCCAAGTTTGCATCGTTACTGTCCTCCAGCCTGGATAGACCCAAAGAATGTGGCGGGGAAAGGAATCCTGTTCATCAGGAACCAGGATAATAGCTGGTAGCTGATTTAGGGAAGTTCTGTTAGGGTTATGTCCCCTATTTGGGTCACTTCAGGGCAGCGCCATGCAGCGTCTTCCTGCAAACTCAGTTAACTTCCACTCTCACAGTGAGCTTGTAAAATTGCACTTCTTATTCTGAAGAAAGAGATCTTGCAAATCTCTCCAGCCCGGTGAGAAGAATTTCTTCTTTAATATTCTTTAACTACAACTTGTAGAACCTCCAACCTCCCTTACGAGCAAACCTATGATCATAGCAACTGCCTCACCAACAACTCCACCAACCTCCATTTGTAGGGTTGAAAAGTAGCAGATGCTACTGGGAGATGCTGCCATTAAGGCAGCAACCTGTCAGCCATCATATCTTACCTACTGATACCACGGCCACTTGCACAAACCCACCTTCTGACCATCTCTTCGGGGATACCTGCTCTCTTCAGGAATCCCAGTCTCAGCGGTAGACTGGGCCTCCTCCAGTCGTCAGCAGAGCTGGTTCCTGCTGTGTTTGGAAAGCACGTGTCTGAACGTTTCTAAGCTTCCCAACCCGAGATGAGTGGGAGATTTCTGAAATTTGTTAGTATGGTCTCTACACCAAGCAGTCCACACTGGAGACACATAATTTGTTAGTACAGCAGAGAGGCTACCTTTGTCAAACATAATTTTTGCTCTGTTTCTAGGGCAACGTATCTGAGGCGAGACATGAAGTACACACCTCCTCCTGTTCACAAAATTTTCTGTTTAAACAGGTTTTCTGTTTGAGGTCTTAAAGGCAATCTCAAAGTTGTCTGAAATAAGTTGTATGTTGAAAAACCTTCTTTTTAAATTGTGTCTTATTCATTGTTTTTGTCCCTAAAATCTCGATAGCAAATTCTCTAGATTCAGCCTACCTACAGCGTCAGGGCTGCAGGTGACAGAAGCTGCAGACCAGAACCACACATCCTAGGGCTCATTGGTTTGAAATTGTGATAATGAGTAGCGGAACAAACACAGTGCTCTGTCATACAGCTGTAACAGTTCTCTGGGGTAACCTGAATAACTTATTATCTGAAATTATCGTGTTCAGTGGGTCACTTTTTCCAGCACTGCTTCAGCTCAGCATCACGTGATACAACTTTGTACTTCTATAAGTAATCAAATTAATTTTAAACACCCTTTTAGTCCCAGTGGTTGCTGTCATTGTTTTTTACAACGTGCTTTGTTGTAAAATAATTAACACATCAACTTAAAAACTGAAAGAGAGAGCACGTCTTCTCCTGGTTAAGGAATGGTGCGTTGACACAAAGTTGCCTACCTATGCCTAGAGCACTGAACTGAGAGTTGAAAAATCTGCTGCTGGGTTTATTAATGGATTATTAATGAATAGGTCACTTCTCCTTCCCATCCGTAAAATGGGGGTGATAACACAGGTACCTTCATCAGCAGATCTCAAGGCCTTTGTCGAGCGGGAATTATTCTCTTTGAGTTCAGTGCTCTCTGTGAAACTAATTAACAAAATGGCTGAAGAGAATCTTTTGATCATTGAAGGTGACATGAATTTCTTTTGATTTTGAAGGCAGGAAAGAACAACCAGCCCTCCACAGAATCAGACCCTTCAAATTATGTAACTGTTGAACACCAATATGCTAAGGCTCATTTGCTTCAGGGGGATTTTCATGAGATTTATTATTTGGAAAGTACTTAGCCAGAATCCTGAGGTGAGAGAACTCACAGAGAGGTAACATCTTTATTTTTCTAGTTCTCTTTATTTTTGGTTAATCAAATGGGCATTTAAACTCATTTCTAAGGACAAAGAGGTACAGAGAGTCCAGTAAACTCTTGATAATTGGAGTTCCCAGTAATTATTACATTTAGCAGAGCAGCCTTGCTTCTAAACAGAGCAAATGCAGCAGGTCAGGTAAATGTTATGATTCAGTAAACACTGAGGGGTTCATGGTACCTATGGTAACATCAGGAGCATGTGAGGAGACTGAAGTGAGCATGTGAGGCACTGAAGAACTCAGTTTTCACCCAGTACACAAATAAAGGCTCGTTTTCAATTTTCAGCTCAACCACCCTTATGTCCCTATCCACGGTGTTTAAGAAGAGGCAGAATTTTCATCCCAGGGCTTGCTCAGCAGCAGTTGTTTACTGACAGAGCTCAGCTTGACAAAGTGGTCCAAGCAAGGAAGCTCTGATTGGAACGGTCGAGGGATTGACAAAATTATAAACACCTGGCAAGGTCTTGCAGTAGGATCTGTTTGACAAGACTAGACTAATATTTATGTTCCAATCTCTGAAGTAAGATTCTCTCTCTGCTATCTTATCAAGATCTCATTTATTTACAGTTTAACACTGCAATGTGTGCAGGGAAAAATTCTAAGCTGGAAAAGTAATCAAAAGAAATACCCCTGAGGATGTTGGAGGGAGGTTTTTTGACAAATTCAAAGTTATTTGGGTGCACAGCTCACCCTTGGGCTGGAAGTTTGCAGGCTGGCAAGTTTCTTAGCTTTGATGCTGAACATATATAAACATATTCAGAGGAAGTTTCTTCATCTGGGAAATGGGTTTCACGATACTTTTCTGCTCCCTCTTTTTTCAGCACTGGTAATGAAATGGTTACATGATGGTTAATGTTATATCACTAGGACAGGGTCAGGCCTCTTGAGAGGCAAATATTAAGTTTTATGTATTTACTAAGTGACCATGTCAGAGTGTTGTCTTCCCTCCTGAATGATCTTCTAATTATTATTTCTTAAAATGCGCTTAAAGGAAAAGAGGAACAAATGTTTCAGCCTTGGGAGCTCCCTTCAAGGTTGCACATTGTACAGAAGTGCATTATGAAACCCCTTCTGTACCCGCTGTAATTCGAGCTAATGGGCAGCAGCCTGGCTGTTCATCTTCAGGAACTAGGCACAGGAGTTGTCTCTGCTGCCAATGCCCAGCCCATTTACGCCTGCTTACATATTCTTATAGCGAGAATCTCTACAATCATACTTAAGGTTGTGAAATGATAATTTACAGCCTGGCTGAGTACGATGTACCTGAAAATACGCAGTGTGGGTAGCACACTTCAGCTCCAATGCTTGGAAAGTAAGAGCTCTCACTGCATAAAATCAGATTGCAACTGATCAAATGAATTCAGCTATTGAATCTGCTTTATGGGATCTTAGGAAAGTGATTTTACTCTCTGTGTAACTTGGATAAAGCTATTCAATTCTTACACTGTGAGTTGGCACTGAAGGGAGGAGTCAGAGCCTACGTCCTGGCCAGCTTGTAAAGGTAACGTGATTGAGGATTTTGAGCCTGATGATGATTAGGAAATGACCTCAACTCTCCTATATCTGTTCCACCTTCAGTAGAATACATTAACTATTTTTCCTGTCACTCTCTGGCACTAGGTATGGTTGAACATGAAACCTTTAATGTATCCTGAAAGTGAATATAGAAGATACACTTTTATATATAGAGACGTAAACGTATGTAATCTGTATCCAACTGAAAGGTTGGACCCGGTGACCCTTGAGGTGCCTTCCAACCTGGTATGCTATGATTCTACGATCTGTATGTGTGCATATATTTTTATAAACACATATTTTTGCTTTCACTGGCTCTTCAGTGTAGTTACATGTCAACTCAGTCTCTTACAGTCATGAAAGTAAAAAAAATTCCTTAGCTTAGATGGGATTTTTGTCACACAGCTTTTGATACCTAACGTGTATCGGTGACAAGTGGTGTCCCTCAGGGGTCCATACTGGAACCAGCACTATTTAGTATCTTCATCAATGACATGGACAGTGGGATCGAGCGCATCCTCAACAACTTTGCAGATGACACCAAGCTGAGTGGTGCAGTTGGCATGCCAGAGGGATGGGATGGCATGCAGAGGGACCTGGACAAGCCGGAGAATGGGCCAATGTGAACTTCATAAGGTTCAACAGGGCCAAACGCAAGGTCCTGTACCTGGGTCAGTGCAGGATCCAGTATCAGTACAGGTTGGAGGATGATGGGATTGAGATCATCCCTCCAGAGAAGGATTTAGAGGTACATATGGATGAAAGGCTGGACACGAGCAGACAATGTGTGCTTGCAACCCAGAAAGCCAACCGTATCCCGGGCTGCATCTCCAGCAGCATGGCCAGCAGGCTGAGGGAGGGGATCCTGCATTGCCCACGTCTGTATTTAGCCCGATGAGTCCCATCCCTTGTTATTCCAGGATGTGGATGGTGCCAGGTCTGAGACACGGGAACAGACAAACGTACCCAGAAGACAAATTAGGGGATGTGAAGTGTTAGGCCACTGAAATAGTGGGAAAGCTGAAATATGGGACAACAAACTCCAATGACTTGAAGTACTGAACATGGGAAGATAAAGGCAGAACCAAGAGCAAACTTGACGTTTCTCTGAATCACTCTATGGGGCCTCATTTAGAAACCACACTTGCTGTCAGTGTAATTAAAGTGCAACTAACACCAACGTAGCAACCTTAAATACCTTGACCCAGGCAAATCATTGAGTCATTATTCTGGTTCGATACTTGTCCTGTTTACTTTGGAGGAATTTGGAAAATTACTTAGATAACATCTGTTTCCTTTAAGCTGTATTGTAAGAAAAAAATAATAAAAAATTATCTTGTCAAAATGAACCCTCAGGAAATATGCAGGACAAGGTCTAGCACGAAAGATGGAGCTACAACCTGTAGTAGCAACAGTAAGGTGAGATTTCCCCTACGCCTGTGTGTCTCTTTTTATCTTTGCCCTTAGGAAAGACCAAAGGAAGTTCATGTTATTTCTGTTTCTGCTCAGTGCTTTGTAAGTTATACAAATATTTTGCCTCACACAGTGTTACAGTCCTTGGGGAACTGGACTGAGTCCACATTGCTCGTGACCATTTTGCCCGCGGTTTTTAACATCTTTGTAAAACTGTTCTTGGTTTTCAGGACAAATTCTTTCAGCAGTTATTGTACAGAGCCAGAGGCCAAAAAAGCCGTAATTAAACAGGAAATAAATACACTTATTTAGAATGTTCTCACCTAAGATTTTTAAGAAATAAGAGACTAAAAATTAAGCCCAAAGATTCATAACTTAAGTATTTTGAGAGCTTTTGCTGTTGTGACTTCCCGAGACTCAAAGTATGGCGTTCCTGGAAGTTTGTAAGACAGGCAGGACCTAGTTCCTACCTTTAATTAAGGACCCTTGAATGAACTGCTTTTGCTAGCAATGTCATTGGCGTTTGTGCCGTTTTCATGCCGGGCTGTCTCCAATCTTCACAAGGTATTGCACAGCACGGGGGAAGTGCACCTTGAAAGCTGTAGAGCAATCAGGCAGAGTAAGTAATGTTTGTGTGAGGAATCTGAACAATCACATGCATTTAAGGTTCATGGTAAACACGAATCGAGCATCATTGTCTGCGTCTGTCTCCCCATCCTTTGACACGGTGAAGCGGTTCTAATCAAACTGCTGCTACACTTACTGGTTACGAACCCCAGTCAGCACAGCTCTTGATGTGACCTTGGAACGGATTACCAGTGTCCATTAACCTCCCGTGTCTCCATGGGTGAAGCATCACATCCTGAAATCCTAACCACCACTGATACATTAAGGGTTTCTTAGTGACGGCCTCTAAGACCCTAATTATCTGGTTGAATTTCCAGGTGGGAATGGTGCTGTGTTTGAAGCTCAGCTGCTAGAAGAGGTTGAAAACAGCACGGGACAGAACGTGTGGCTCTAGGACAACACCAGCTATTGAGTATATGCTTGAAGTCGAGTTACGCATATGCTGGAAGCTGCACACAGGTTGTGGTAGTTTGCTGAACCATGGGTAGAAAACGACGCCATTGTCATTTAATTTCTCGATTCAGCCCAGTGAAATGTTTTCTGCATTCCTGTCACTGGAAAGAGCAGTTAAAAAACCATACTCTCCTCCCTCTTTTTAACGAAGAAATCCCTTGTTTCACGGATAGCTTTTCTATTACGTTGAGCAATGCTGTTCATTAAATTTCGGGTACTTTTTACTTACATGACCATACTACTACCTTTCAAACTAAAATATAAATTCCGGGAAGAAATGAGATTTCTGAAAATGGCTTTCTTAATGATTTTCATTCAAATGGCTTTGAAAACAAGCTTGACAGCTTTTTTAAATGGATTTTAAATATTCTATAACAATGATAGAAGACTTAGTCCTACATTGTAAAGAAAGGGAAAATTCTACAGTGATAGAAAGAGGGAGAGCTCTTCAGGTAATTCTGATTTCTTTGCCTATACCGAAGTAATTTTACCCCAGCTGAAGATCAAGACCTGAATGTGAACTTGCAAGCATTAAGTAACTGCTTCAGTCTAATGAAATGCAGACTGTAATATTCTGGGAAATGAAAAGTATCTTGATGTACTTTTAACAACTGGAGGGAGTAGACTAATTATACAAATAATCTTCATATTTATTCAGCATGAACCAAACATAAAGATTGACTCTGTAAATGTTCACCAGACTGTGCGACTTGCTAAAGGGGTTCAGGAAGGAAAGAACAAGGTTCTTCCTTGGCAGGAGACTTTGCAAGATCTGGTTTCTTTGCCATTCTGCAGATTCTCTGGTGTCAAATATGATTGGGATCCTGAACATCCAATTCTTATAACTGCAACACCAACTGTAGCCCGTCTCCCCTTTCTTCCTGTCATTAACAGACTTAATACCCTGAAACATAAACCTCTTGTCTAATGATGGTTGAAACTGGCCAACGTGGTTAAGGAATGGTGGGCACTGGCAGGGGGCAACAGAGTTGCAGAGGCTTCTTTTCTTTAGGAAACCAATTCAAAAGCAATGAAGACTTGTTTTGCATCATGCATGTTGTAAGTTAGTGGTGTTGGGCAGGTCAAAACGGATCTGATAGCACATTTAAGGCCATTAAGAGACAGGAGGTGAATAATTCGGCTAATACTATATGGCTCTACTTACAAACAAATAGATACGTGGAAGTCCAGGGACTTACGAGAGTGTGTGTGTGTGCGTGTAAGAATATCTCACCTGAGCAAGAAACATTTTCTAAAGGCCAAGTGAGGGGATGGCTGAGAAACAAGACAGATTTTTTAAGTTTCTGCCAATTCCTTTCAGCCGTGTGAACTTTGCAAAAACAGCTGCTGTTGTCGAAACTTGACCCATGAGAACGCCGCGGAGCCTCGGTGCTGGTCCATCTCAGAGCCACTGCTCTGCCCAGCCTCCCGGGGGAGGAAACGCCTGCAGAAGGTACTGCTTAACTGGCATGAAAACAAAAGTGGAGGGTCAAAACCTGCCAGCCTCAGCTGTTGTGCCTTCTCCTTCCTCAGCTGCTTGCCACTTCTGCAAAGTTTTTTTCAGTGCAACAACCACGTCAACCTAAGTACGCCAGATTAATAGGGGAAAGAATTCTGAACTAGTATCTGATGCCCAGATGGTTCCCATCCCTTTAGCAAGGAAACAAACCTCCCGGGATATGTGTAGAACAATGTTTCTTGGTGGTGTAACGACACAAGAATACTTGCGGCTGGAAGCAGCTATCTGGCACCAATCAACATTATATTGATTTATTTTTTTGTAACTCAATTTGGTATCGTATGTTTCAGGATTCTGTGGAGTTTCACACTTCTGTACCTTCATAAGGTAACACAGAATCTTCCAGAAGAGTAAAGGAAAAGGATAAAACTTTTCCATTTGTATTTTATCTTTACCTTCTTAATTAGGTCAGCTGATCTGAAGAGGAATGCAGTGAAAAACACGATTCACAGATGTCTTTTATCTTAAGCTGGTGATAGAGGAGCAGGAAGAAAAATTGCGTAAAGCCAAATCACACAAAATAGCACTTCATCTCAGCTACTTTAACATAGTGGTGACATCCAAATACTGGGGCTGGCTTGTTTTTTTAAGAGCAGAAATGAAGATTTTATCTCTAATGTGCGTGTCTATGACGTGACTTTACTTGGGGATCTTTTACCCTGCTCTCACTGTAGCTGTTCCAAAAGCTCTCGAGGTTCTTGAGTGAGACTTAAGAAACTTCCAAACTGTTCTGACACTAAAGTGGGTTGGTAACTTCAAAGAGGATTAGGTATTGAAGGAATATAATTTTGTTCAAAACCAAATTCTTTTCAAAAGTCGGGACTTTACGCCAGATTAATGTCTGGATTAGCTGAGAAGAAGAGACAATTCTGTTCCACAGAGTCTGCTTCCCTTAACTTCACCTGCCAGCCACATAATCTTGATTGTTAAGAGAAAAATCCACATTCTCATGATTTTTGCCTAGTTGTGACCTTTGCAAGTTTGCAACTTTGGGTGGGGGTTTGGGGAGCATGTACAGGGCTACCCTTTAGAACAAAACTATTGAGTTTACTATAGTTGGTTTGGTTTCCATAGTTCACAGAGAATGAAAGATATATCCAGATTATTCCTTTTCATCTGAAACACACCTTTAGTCAGAAAAGTCTCCTCTGGAAATACTGTTGTGTCCCCACTGACTATTAAATTGGAGAGCTATTCTGGTGCAGGCTAGGTGCACAACTTAATATCTCTAGTCTTTCCCAACTTCATCTTCTTTCCATTGCCAAACTGCCATTGCCAATTCTTTAAATCCAAACGGATTTGTAGCTCCATGGGTGAGTTTTGGCATTTGCCCTCCTTCCCATCCACAACTCTCATCATTCCAGACATGCTCCACCCTGAACTTTAAACTCTTTCATTTTTAATTTATGGGAAACTAATAATGCCCTGAAGAAAGAGATCAGCAGAGCATTAGGTGCACTGCGGGCTGTGTGAGGGAACCACAAAATGAAACCCTGGTGTTTGTGTTTGCCATAATAAACGGCTGTAATGGTCCTGCTTGGCCTTCAATCCCAGCTGTGCATTGCTATCAGAGCTACAGAAACTTGAACATGTTCCCCAGTATCCTTCCATTAAAATTTCTAAATCACTGTTTTAAAGTCCTTAGAGAGAAACTTTTGTTTTTCCTAGTCACAGAATCCCAGAATCACCTGGTTGGGAGAGACCTTTCAGCTCATCCAGTCCAACCGTTCCCCTGCACTGCCAGGGTCCCTGAACCATGTCCCTCAGCTCCACACCCACACGCTGGGAAACCCCTCCAGGGATGGGGACTCCAGCACCGCCCTGGGCAGCCTGGGCCAATGATTAATGACTCTCTGTGTAAAAAAATTGTTCCTGATGTCCAACCTAAATACACCCTGGCACAACTTAAGGCCATTTCTCAGGCACGGACACTGCTCCCGTGCTACAAAGTAAAAAATTCCAAATGCACAGAGAGTGTTTTTCATGCTACATGCAGAGATGAACATTTTTAGCTGTTTGAGACTACCTGCATGTAAACAACTGTAATGATCTTGAAGGGTTGATAACTTAATCTCTAGGGAATAGCAAAGGTGAAAGGAAAATGTCATCCTCTGACAGTAATTGCATAAGTATGATTAAGCTAAACTACTGAATGGATGCCTACAGACTTTGATTGCAGTACAGCTAAGGAAAAGGAAAACTATTTCCTGCTTCAGAGGAGCACACAGGAAAAAATACTTTCTAATTTTTAATGTATCAAATGACAGAGGAATGATGCCTCGGCATTTTATTTATACAAATACATTTGGGGATTCAGAATCAGAGCTCAAGGAGAGTATTTTCATTGTACACTATCCAGAGTCCTCAAGACTATAATTTAATTTGTGATAATGGAGAAAGAAAAGAAAAATGTGGATAAAAATGGCGCTGTGTGGATGCGTGTGTGTGTGCAAATACCGCAGCGCGCGGGGCTGAAGGACATCTGTCTGTATTAGCAGTAAACCACGGTTATTCTGGGAGCTGGGGAAAGGCAGCAGGAACACGACCTGGTTTTCCCTTTATTCGGAGGTGGGTGGGAATGCTCAGTTCAGTTTAGCCGTGCTCCCGTCTGTCTTTGAGTGCCGTCACGTGCTTACCCTCTTGGGTCCAGAACCACAACCAGCATAACGTAACCCAGCACCACTGATTTTACTGGAGTCACGTAAAACTACTGAATTTGAGAGTAGGGTCTGCACTGATTCTTCTTCTTACTGTAGCAATTTGTAGCTTCTTTTTACCTTGGATTTTTATGTTCTTTCACAGCACATTAAACCCTGTATTTGCAGACAAAGGTCAATGCATCATGTTTTACTTCCTGATGTAAGTGTTAAGGCTTGAATGAGGCCACCAGGAAAAGACTTTATAGAGCTAAGAAGAAAGAATGACTTTACAGAGCGCTCATTGTAATCAGTGAAAAAAGTAATGATTTTAGAGGAATTCAACTAATACTTGTCAGCTGAATCCCCAACGGCTGGTAAAAACCAGAACACTCAACAACAGAAAGATCATAATAGTCCATGGTCGTACCTCCAGCACAGCTTGGTATGTGCTGTAATGCTCAGAATCAATCACTTCACCCAACAGCGCAAGAAAATCTGAAGCTGACAAATGCAGCACAATTTCAACCGTCCAAAGAGGTCTTGGCCTATTTCCTGGGGCACTTACCTGTAAATTGTCCTTGTCCTTCTCAGCTTCCTTTTAACCTGCAGAGGGCATCTAGGCTGATAAAGAGCTGGATTGTGCAGAACCATTTGCTAATCTATGGATAAACTACCCCAATGAATCTTTCAAATTTTGGTTTTGCAAGAAAGAGAAATTTCCAGTGGGGATGCTGGTAAAATGTGAAAATATATCCAAGAGGGATCTATCCCAAAGCCTGACTCAAACAGAAAATATCAGAGGATCTTTTTTAAGGGAGAGGGGAAAGAAGGAAAGAGATAGGCCTGTCCTGGGATGAAACCGTCCTCCTTTTTTCCCCTTTTTCCTTTTCCTTTTCCATTTTTCCTTTTCCTTTTTTATCCTTTTTTCCCTTTTTCTCCCTTTCCCTTCCCCTTCCCCTTCCCCTTTCCTTTCTTTCCTAGAACTGAGGACTGCTCTGGAGTTTAGCACCCAACAGCCCAAAGACCCTGGAACAACAGAATTACATATTTCCATTGAGCAACTTCTGAGCAATGTTCAAATGAGTCACTTGTATGACAGCGTGTTTTTCTGGTCGTTCTCAAATCCTCAGGTGTCTGTGCAGGAGCTTTTCTTTGTTTCATCGAAGCTATATCTCAAGATGTGCATCTGTTTATAAATTGCACCACACAATGTGATTCCAGAATACTTTTATCGGCCAGAGCCTGTGCTGCTGTTATGCAGACAGGATCAAAGATACAATACTTGTTCATCTGATCTTCTGCAAATCATCGGTCTCTTTCTGGTCATTTCAAAGGAGGTAAGAGTTGTTCTACTCCCTTGCTGGAGGGGTTTGATGTTGCAGGTCAAGGTATTTTGTTGTTTGTGGTTTTAGGTTTTAGGTTGGGCACTTCTTAGCTCAGTTCCCAGATGGTTGATCATGCTGGTGGCCCTTCTACCACCTCTGACTGTGCTGCTCAGTTTGTGCCTGAATTAACGCGTGGACTGGATGACGTGAGGGTGCAATGCCGCTGTGCTCTTTAGGTGGCAGAGCTCTCAAAGCAGTGTCTGTTTTGTGGCTGCATCTAGTGCCACTGTCTATTGCCTTTGCAGGGACCTTTTATATCAAATCTGCTTTTTCACTGGTAGGTTAGCAGCTGGGCTGCCATGTAGTACATGCAGAAGGAATACTTGCCTGCTTCACCATGACCATTGCAGCCAGCACAGAGAGATGGTGAGCTGGCATGAGGCATAAGGAGAGGGAGCTCCGGCTGATCTGTGCGTGTGCAGTGCCTGATTTACTGGCTCTGCTGTCTTTCCCTTGGGTGGGATTTCCTGCACCTCTCATCAGATGTGATGGCTGCAACACAGATGGGGAAGAGAGCTTCTTCCCCCAAGGCTTCCCCGAGCATCGCCGGACAAAAATAGGTAGTTGTGCAGCATGGCTCGTCTCACCTGCATTAGATGTCTGGTTGAGGATGAGACAAATTGAAGCTTACTGTCCATTGACTGAATTGATTAGATCTTCTGGAGGAGCCCCGGGGGACTAGTTCAAGCAGAAATGCCTGCTTTGCAGGTGCTAATGAATAGTAAAGTTAAATCCTTTCCTTGCCTTTGTGATAGATCTTGCCTCTTTCTTTCACACAGATGCCTAGAGTCAGCTTTTAGCCCAGAGCCCTCTGCTTCTTACTTCTTTTTTTATATTTTTAATTTTTTTTTTTAATGGTTACGAAATCTGTACACAAGGCCTCTGTTGCTCCAGGAATTTCTCTCTTCCCCTTTTCATATCCTCACCTAGAATTGACACTTGTTTTTTTTCCCCGGACTCATAATTATCTCCACAGCAACTAATGGGCATTCTCAAATAAAGGGTTGTTACTTCAGTTGAAAAATAAGCAGCAGACGCAGATACATCACTGAAGCAGCAGAGATACAGTCTGGTCTGCTTTTCTGAGATTTTGAACATCCCCTGTCCTATTTTATTCAAAAGATATGCCTGCAGTGTCAGCTCGAACGCATATTCTTGCTGCTAAAAATCCTTCATTTGGTAGACACTGAAAGAAAGCTCTTGAATCCCAAAATATTAATTTGAAATTTAAATCTGAACTTCTTGCTCAAGTGAGAAAAAGATTTAAAGATGATCCACCATCAGGATGAAATTCTTTAAAAGCAGTGTATTATCTGATATGATCAGGAACAGATAAGCTTTGAAGCTGGTGCCTAACCAGCTAACTAACTCATTAGTCAGGAAAGGAAAAAATGCCATTCTAACATTTCACCAGAATGACAATGAAGGAAACGATAAAACCTGCCACGTACAAAGGGACCGGAGTGTTCCCAATTGTCATGATATTTATTGTAAGTCTTAGGAAGGAGAGTGCAATTCATCTCCCCTGGATGCATAAAAGAACGCAAACAAGCTGTCTCAGCTCCCTCTATGGTCACTGGAAGAACGGCACCTCCACTGCGTGATTTTGCCTAGACATCTTGTATCACATATAAAATTACCCTGAAAGAGGAAGACAAAATTTAAATGAAACCCCAGATTTCGACCTTTTTTTCATTCTTAAACACCCAGTCCTGTGTCAGTCAGAATAAAAAAAGAAAACTTAGCTGTGATTGAATTGAAAAAGAAGTATCCACCTCTCTTTGATTGGCAGAAGGCTTTGAAGGCTTTAAAATGCTTCACAGTATCTCTGTAGAAGCAAAATGAAGGGAACTGTGGTATTTACTCCTTCAGAAGCATTATTTCATTGGCACCTTTGGGTGGGGGTGTCCCCGTAAAAGGCTGTTATCACGTCAGTCCGGGGATGTAACTGCCAAGTCATCATTCCTTCAGTGGAAGTCCGTAACTCTCCATCCAGGTCGTATTTCCCAGTGGAACCCCACCGGACCGTAAGGTGGAACATTGACTGTGTTTGCTGTTACTCCATCAGCCTGAAGTCAAAATCGGTCACATCAGGACTGAAGAGGTCCCATGTACTCTGACTTGCCAAAGGCTCACGGTCTGCCCACAGTCCCGTTGCCCGTGGCCACCTCGCAGCTGTTGAGGCTAGCTCATCAGCCCAGCTTTTGTGTGGGGCCCTGAGCACAGACCCCATCTGAGACACTCCTCGGAGAACTGGATGTGCTTGTTTATCAGCTCCCAGGCTTTCCATCCATGTTATTACCAAGACAACTTCATGAGCTTGACAGAGAGGGCAAAAGACCTTTCTCTGGGAATCCCCCAGCCCTGCTGAATTGCTTTAGAAAGTTTGGCAGAAAAAAGGCAAGGTTTAATTAAACCAGAAAACATTCAAAAGCTTCTATATAGTGAAGGCAAGGAAAGAGAACATAGACAAAAATAAAACAGGTCCAGTCAGTGGACAATGGATTGTCCACTGAGGAGGTCAGACTGTGTCTGCTTGGATCGCTAAGGG
>NW_010407652.1:15105-21951 GCF_000710305.1 Buceros rhinoceros silvestris | reverse complement strand
CTGGGTGTGTGTGGGAGGGTAGGGGGGGGGGGGGGGGGGTGTAGTCTATGCATATTTTAGGAGAAGAAACTCGCAGAAAGCAGCATTTCCCAGTGGCAAGGTTGGGCACAGACCTCATCGGAGTGGCAGACTTGGAGGCCTCAGAGCAGCGAGTCTGCCCGATGTGGGTCACAGCTGCTGGTGTGGAGAAACAGGGTGGGATGGAAGTTCTATGCAGGTTCTTGGTGCTTGTTCACCATACGAAATAGTGAACGGGGGAACATTCTGTGCCGGTTGCTGCTGTTCATCCAGAGAACTACCCATAGTCCAAACTGTGCTTATTCCTGCACCAAGAATTTTATGAATAATTATCCTGTACATTTGCATAGGCAACAAGAGTATTTCTGAGACTCTGAAACTCCTGGAAATGGGCTGAGTCCACTCTTCTGCAGTCTTAAGAAAAAGGAAGATTTGGAGAAAAAATACTCAGATCCTGATAAGGTAAGAACTTAAAACTTTCAACAAAGAACAAGATGAAACTTTTATCTGACTCATCTGTAAGAGGCAGTGCTGCTATTTCTCATTTCCCTGCTTCCCTGCTTCTCCTAATAAACTCTGTGCTGAAGGGTCTTATGGAAGCAGGATACCAGACAGAACAGAGATGGAAATCAGGTGCCGGCTGTGGGGTGGAGAGGTTGTTCAAAGAGCAAATCTCGTCTTGAATCTCTCTCTACCTGCTGTTAGAAGCCATAAAAAATAACACAGAAGCCAGTTCACAGACAAGATCCCTGCCTTTATATATCTGCCAAGGAGAGCTTGAGAGAATATTTTTGAGATGGATAGACACCTAAATCACATACAAAATTATCTTTTGATTTTTTATTTCTGTGGCAGTTCGGTGTATGGCTTTGTTACATCCTGACTGGGAGTGTGTAATTTAGGAGTAGAGTCATATGGGTTCCTTCTAATGTCAAAAGGAGCAGATTTCGCAAGGAAGTGCAGCCTTTTCCGGCATTTCTCTTCTTCTATGCCTGCTCATGTATCTCCGTCACACCTCTACGTTACTCTTTAAGATCCTATTCCCAGAGGTCGCAGTTAGTAACTACTTGGAGACCAGCTCAGATGCCAGAGTCTGAGATGTGAATATACTCAAAAGCAGCAAGTGGAACTTTTAAAATGCATTTGTGCATAATGCATAATGTCTGGGAAGTACCTTGAAAAATGCAGCTTTCTGTCCTTTGTGTTGGGTATCGGATCTTGCAGACTGCACAAAGCATATGTCACCTCCTCTGTGATCAGAGCTGTGCTAAAAGAAGGACGACAAAAAAATCGCCCATCCCCAGTGATGCTGAGGAACCCGGGTTCCGCAATACCTGTCCTCGGAACTAGATCCTCATTCCTATTAGTCACATAGTTAAAACATACTTCTTCTGTCTTCAAGATCCCTTTTTCCCCCAGGCTATAGAAAGGTGAACTTTTGCAGTACGACAGCCCGTGCAGAATTCAGCTAAGCTTCTCCTTCACATGCCCTAAAAATGCCTTGCATGGGGGTTTGCTTCCTTCCCAGGGACTGGGGTAAGGCAATCGGCGTGTAGCTCTCTGTACCCCCCTCCTTGTCTTTCCGTAAGGATTAAGATTTCAGCTTTTTTAAATTTTATTTTTAAACATTGAGGACCTCTCTTCATCACTGCAAACTTTCAAAGAAGATGGAGAGTGGCGGCATTTTGTGCATCCAGTTCCCTGCTGGATAAAAAAATCCCGGAATCACCTGGTTGGGAGACACCTTTCAGCTCACCCAGTCCAACCACTCCCCTGCACTGCCAGGGTCCCTGAACCATGTCCCTCAGCTCCACACCCACACGCTGTGAAACCCCTCCAGGGATGGGGAGTGTTTACCTCCCATCTGGCTCCAACACTTTCACATGTCCGGTTTACCAGGCTCAGGAGTTGACTAGACTCACAAATCCCCAACCCAGTCCTTGAATTTCTTTCTCTCTGAGAAGAGAAATTTTTTTGTTGTTGTCCTTCTCACCAGCCAAATGCTCCCTGCAGGGAAGAATTCACAGATGAACTGGCCTTCTTTGGTTTGGGCTTCTTTGTGCCAGAAAGGGCACAAACATAACTGATGTTATAGACACCTGTAAGGAGAGGATGAGTGGGAGCTTTCAGCTCACTGAAAGTGGATGTCAATTTACAGACATTCAATTCTGCGGTGGCCACCACTGACTGCTCCCTTTAGGGCCAGTGGAGATAGAGGGCAGGATTCTGCTTCTGAAACATCTTTGCAAGCTGATGTTCCGCCAGCTTCACAGTTGTGCTCCAGAAGGGCACGAACCTCTTATACATCCCTCGCCAGGCCGCTGTGGATATCTGCTACCCTCACCGTGAGAGCATCCCTCATGGTGCAACAGGCCTGTGGGCACTTCCATATAGGTAAATGAATCTCTCCCCCAAAGCTTGGTGTGGTAAATTGTACCCACACGGGCTAATTAATTCCCGTTCCTGGCTGAGTATTTAATTGGTCCCCACATGGTTAAAGTAAGATTCCTGTTTTGTCAGAGGGGGAAAAAAAATTGCTCCTTGATTAAGATGTTATTTTATTCCATTCTCAAAGGGTTCCCTAAATAACATGGGAAATGAGCTGAAATTGTAGCAATGACAAATGTGATTAATATGTTGGAAAAGCTGGTAATTTTATTTTTCTAGTGAAAAGCCTTTCTCATCCAAATAATGGAATGCGTTTAAAAATACATTTTTGATGAAGAAATAGAACCATAATTCTAACCAGCTTTCTTCTCCTTCCTGGAAACATTTTTTCCCCCAAAAAAAACCAAAAAAAAACCTGGGGGAGGGGAGAAATTACGCATTTGTTTGCCTTTCTAGGTCATCACTTCATCTTGTTAATCATCCCTATCACATCAAATTATGTCCTTGTCATGGAAATGAGATATTCAGTGTATTTCATTTAACAGCTCTGCAAATGACGTCTTCAGATACAGAAACTATGTACTTTAGAGAACCCTTCAGATGATCTCACCGAGTGAATTAAATAATTAATTAAAACACCTCCTCTGTAGGAAGAGTAGGACCATTGCAGTATTTCACCCAAGACTCACCACCCACAGTGTAGTGGATTTATCTGGATTAATTTTGTTCTCATTATGTGAGTGGAGCCTGTTCACCACCCTGGCTGTGCTGGAAGACGCAGATGTGATGTGGCGGTGGCAGGTTAATGCCCCTCAAGTACATTCCAGGGCAAAACTATCCCCTTGTGTCCTTTGGCTTCTATCGAATGGAAGCCCAGGCATGCACAGAGGAAAAAAGGGGCTCTTAAGCCGCAGCAGGAAATCGGGCTGACGACTGATCCAGGGTGACTGACTGATCTGTCCTGGCTGCTCCAGCAGGACCAGGACGGTGACCTTCCTCGTGGCTTAGAAAAGCTACCCCTGATGGGCTGCTGAATTCGAGCTGTGACCGCTAAGATCAAGCTCCTCTTACGGCAGCATACAGCATCATTTGGCTACAGCAAGTCCTTCCCTTGTGCACGTGTTTATTAAGGGGCCTTAAAGATTGTTCACGTTAAGGATATTTTCTGCATGACAACATCTTTTTCTACCCTATTCTGCAGCCATTTTTATTCTGTTCTGAATAAAAATTCTATGCCAAACATGCACTAAATAAAACCACTCACTTCTGGATAAGGTTTAGAAGGTTTTCTGGTTGAAACCTCACATTTTTATGAAGAGAAGAAGCTTAAATACCAGAAAATATTCTGGGGTAATTTTATTCTCAGGGGGAAATGGAGTTGACAGCCACAATATGAATTTTTCATGAAAGTAAAATTTATGAAAAATTGAAAATGTTCCATAAATGTATGACTTTTTTTTTTTTTTTTTCTGGACAGGGAAAACAGAGGAAGAAAGGGAGAAAAGGAATAGAAGAGAGAATGTGAGTAGAAGCTCTTATTACATTGTAATAATTACAAATCAGATCTGTAGGACTGTAAGGTTGTAAGAGCTGTCATTCTGTTCTGCAAAGGGAGTCAAAAGGCCTTCGGAAAAGAGCAATGATCCTAATCTCCAAAAGCCACATGTGCTGTAAATGTCCCTTTCACACGTACATGCAAGCACATTGTTAATCTAGTCAGCTGGACATCATGACCTGTGCTACTGATTAGTAATACTGATTTCTTCGGAAATTAAATAATCTACAAATAAGGTTTTCTCTGTGTTTCACTGTTTGCACCATGTGGTTCTCCCCTTGCAGGTGTATTCCACAAGTAGAATAATCTTAGGCACACCAAATAAAATGTTTGTTTGTTCAGAAGAACATTTCAGTCAATGGATAGAAGATTTAGGGAAAAATTTCTTGTTAGTCCATCCCAGACCAGCAGCAGTTGATGCTGCTCTGCGCGATCTGCAGTCAGGTCAGGTTTTGAGTGACCTAAGGGGCAGAGAAGGGAATAGAGAGGACCGGGCAGAGATAGCCAAAATCTGCATTGCTCGTTTTCAGAAGACTTTTAGGAAAGACTCAGCTATCATCAGTGAAAATTAATGTAAAATATTCCTGCAGACAAAAGACTAATAACTTTTTTATATGGATGTTGCGGTTGTTGGTGATAATGGGACGAAGCAGGAGCACAGCTCTGACAAGGTTAATGTGTTTGACAAAACAGCAGAAAGAGTCTTGTCAAACACGACATTGTTTCCCTAATTAATGAATTATAATTATAATCCCATGTTTAGATCACAGTGAAGGTCCTTTGCTATAAATAATTCATAAGTCAGTGAACAAAATTCAGGTGTAACAGGTTATAGGAGATCTAGTAGCACTAGGTAGTGACAGAAGGCAGAAGCCAGGCTACAAGCACTAGATTTTTAGCTGAGATGTTGAGATGCACATAAGAAGAATGTGTATGACCCAAACAGGATGATTTAGTTAGTCTAAAATACTTTGTGAATCTCTTTATACAGTCTCCGAGGATAGAAGGGCAATATCGAGTCACGCGCGGTATCTAAGCCGTTTCCTTAAGCTCAGGGAAGACACTGAATATAAGCTTCACCTCCAGACGCAGACTTGGACATCTGAGGGGAAACATCAGATTAAACAGAACTCCTCTACTATGTTTCTTCTTTTCATATAAGAGCTGTGCGATCACACTACCCCCACTGGAAAGGAAAGAAGCTCTCTCGGATGGAGAGGACTTGGATCCAGCCTGGGAAGGTTTCTTGATCAGCGTCCCATGGGTTATCTGAAGAGGGCTGTGATGGATCTGTCTGCTTTGATTTTATTACATTGCTTGAACATCTGGAACATAGAAGCCAGATTTAGGCATCAGACCTTGCCTTTCAGTACGAGCAGTTCTATGTGGGATCTGGTCTAGTTTGCTCAGAAATGGCTGTTCTGTGCAGGCCAGCCTGCACTGGCCAAATGTCCAGTGAAGGAAGACGTTGGTCCTAATCAGAGCAACGATCTCTAAAGTATCACCAGAATTTGCAGCAATCACCGTAACTGCCAAGTACATGATACAATAAGTCCATATTGTGTATCATCCGTCTCTGAATCATATAGAGAATAAAAGTTTACTGAAAGAACAGAATGAGTTCCCTCAAACCTGCACTATAAAGTCTTCTATTCAGTTTCAGTTACTTCTGAACATTGTCACACACCACAGTTTAACATCTGTTAAAAATGAACCAATAAAACCAAAACAATTATTCAGGACATCTTCTAAATCAGCTTGTTCATTTTCTATGAACAAGCAAAATGAATGGACCCACTTGTTAAGAGAGAGAGAAAGAGAATAAGGAAGAAAGAAAAAAGGAAAGAATCAACTTTATTTCAGAAGACAGTATTTGACAAAGATAAAGATTAAAGTAGTAACATAACACTTTGATTTTTAACCTTAAGTACCGAAGAGCTATGATGGCAGTAGATCGTGACAATCGTGCTGATTTTCTAGAAGAATGTGCATCCTATTATATATGGGGTAGGTAATATAGGGCTTTCATAGGGAGTGCTTGAACTCACAGAATTTCAGGTAAAAAACCTTAATGCAACATGATTTTTCATGATCAAATATGATCTCCCGCATGACAATGCTCACCTTAATACTACCAGCATTCGTATGTGGTTGGCAGGCCAGGCATGCTGGGTCTCTGTTAATGACATGACAAGAAAAGCTGAGGAAGATTGTAGTTGCTTCTCAGTGTTGCATTTGGCATCCAAAGAAGAGCAATGATGCTGGTGAGCTGTCTAGAGAACAAGTCCTTTGAGGAGCGACTGGAGGGAACTGGGGTTGTTCAAGCTGGAGGCAAGGAGGCTCAGGGGAGACCTTCTCATTCTCGACCACTCCCTCACAGGAGGTTCGAGTGAGGTGGGAGTTATCTCTTCTTCCAAGTAACAAGCGGTAGGACAAGAAGAAATGGCCTCAAGTTGCACCAGAGGGGGGTTAGGTTGGACATTAAGAAAAATTCCTTCCCTGTTGGGGTTGTCCAGGCCTGTCGCAGGCTGCCAGGGCAGTGGTGGAGTCCCCATCCCTGGAGATAAAATTTAACAGCTGTGTCGAGGTGCTGCTTGGTAGAGACACAGCTTAGCGGTGACCTGGCAGTGCTGGGTCAACGGTTGGACTCGATGTTCTAAGGGTCTTCTCCAAGCTAATTAATTTAATGATTCGATGAAATTCCACCCATGCTGAGCCTGTGCTCAATGACTTTTGTCTGCCTAAAGCTTCTCCCCCAGAAAGACATTAATTTTGAAGACATCAGAAAGGAGGAATTTATGGCTTTACCTGGAGTTGTTTACCATTTTAAGCACTAAAACCATGCTGTGTTTCTAATAGGAAATAATCTGACTGACTTTCAGCCG
>NW_010407652.1:11506-14986 GCF_000710305.1 Buceros rhinoceros silvestris | reverse complement strand
TTACCATCAGGTGAAAGCTCATCAGAAGGCCGTATTTTCCAGTACGGTATATTCATATCAGACCATCATCAGTCATCTCTAAGTCAAGCTTTGTGATAATCAAAACAGAGGGCCTTTTTGGTCTTCTAATCTCTGATTTATAAAATTAAATATAAATTTTACATGAGAAATGTCTCTGCTAGAGTTATTCCCTCTTGGCAGTCACTAGAGACCCCGTGAGAACAGTCAGTGGAAACCAGGACATGATGTAACTCGCTCTAAAATAAATAGCTACAATATGCCACATAGCATCTGAAAAGGGACTTTCTTCCCAGCGAACTCTACCACGAGCCTGCTATGACCAGCTCAGCAGCAAATGTCTGATTTGCAGGTAGTGTCAAAAATTTCCTGTAAACTTTAGTGATTGGGTTTTTATTCTTTTTTTTCAGCTGTGGTACACAAGGACACGGAGTTTTCCTGGACGAATTCCACAGGAACTGTGCAGAGAGCAAAACCGACACATTATTTTCCTCTTCACGTATCCAACAACTGCTTCCACTCTTTTTTACAGAGACAGACAAAGAGGATCACAGCAAATCTTGTCTTCTCTCCCTCAGAAATCTTTCTGAAATAACTGCTTGTCAAAACACACCCCCTGTCGCATCCTTCATTCCTAATTGTCAGGTCTGTAGCTCTCCAGACCACTGGAAATAATCACACTGCTCCTCTTGGATGTAAGTGCCTCCTTCGCTGGCCTTAGATTATTATTTCCTGCAAAATAAACCTCATGTAGAAGTAACTTGTGTTTTCTTTCCACGAAAGCACAGATCTGATAAGAGTCATCATCCCTGTTAATGCTGGTTGTCAGCGCTGTCTTGCTCTGTCTGTCTCTGGCCCTACATTTCATATTCCATCTAGACCTTATCAGGATGCTGCAGCTGTCAATTAGCCTCATTAGCTGCAAGGACAAACAGCCCCAGAACTGCTGCCTCACGCGGTACCTTTAGTGGTGATGGAAAGAAGATTTGGCCATCAGAAAAGAAGTCTATTTCCAAGTGAAGTGTCTGCATTTTTCACCACAGCCCTGAGCTCCCTCCTCTGCACCATATGGAATTGTGTTTGCATTTGTCCTCAGGGAGCTGGACAAGAATCTCAGCTTCTAACCTGCCCTCTGAAAGCTCTTACATTTGTTGGCTTGTGAACTAAAATGCTTTCCACATCTTTAATCTCCTTTAACAGATTTTTAAGGCTGTCTGTTACCGGTTAGGATATGCAATATTTTAATATGACCTTTTTTATATTTAGAAAAACGTCCCCATTTTCCTTTACTGGGAATGACGTCTTTGATTCCTTCCAGACCTCACCCTTACAACACTGAACACCACTGTACACTGCAAATAAATGCTGCTACTGCTCATGAGTGGTGTGAAAAAAAAACCCAACAAACAACCAAACCCAAACCTTTTTGGGGCTCGGGCATCCCAGCCTGTGCCATCATCGCTGTGCTCTTCCCCTGCTGCTCTGCACAAGCTCTGAGGCGCAGGAACACGGCAAGGTAGAGATCACGAGCCCAGCTATAAACCTGCCAGAAACTAGGCAAGCAAAACACCCTGCAACAACTCCAAGGCACTTGGACAGTTCAGCTGCTATTAGCTGTGTCTCATAAATGTTTGCTATTGCAGCAACCCCAGGGATAATTCCCTGATTCTGAGGAAGATACTTTTTATGGTGAAACACTGGCCCACGTTGCCCCGAGAGGTGGGAGCAGCCCCATCCCTGGCCCCATCCCAGGTCAGTTGGCCCTTGGGGCTCTGAGCCCCCTGCTCTGGGTGCAGATGTCCCTGCTCCCTGCAGGAGGTTGAACTGGAGGAGCATTGGAGGTTCCTTCCAAACCAAGCCAGTCTGTGGTTCTTTCTCCAGCCATCCACTGCCTGAGATAGAAGAGACCCTCTGATACAGGGCATATGACAAGGCTCGAGGAGGACAACTGGACATACCTATTTTCTCTTGAAGCAGGTGCAGGTACACATGTCTCTCCTTGACTTACAGTCTCACCACTACTCACCTCATGATGAGTTTGTTTGTGGATGAGCAATTATTGCCTAGCAAGACACAACGGCATGTAATGAGTGATTCTGCAAAATAAAATTTACTGGGAAGAGGAAGAGATTTTCAGGTCATGACTGGAAGACCTTGGTTAAGAAACAAACACCTGCTCCTTGAAAAGTCACCTGCCAGAGTGAGGTGAAGTTTATTTACACATGAGGAAATTAAGCTTAGTTTGATTGACATTTCTTTGAGATC
Organism: Buceros rhinoceros silvestris; assembly: GCF_000710305.1. Classification (NCBI taxonomy): domain Eukaryota; kingdom Metazoa; phylum Chordata; class Aves; order Bucerotiformes; family Bucerotidae; genus Buceros; species Buceros rhinoceros. Next base: position 12,703 of record NW_010407652.1, on the reverse strand, counting down.
AGAGGTATCCTAGCATCCTGAAAGTGTTACTCAGACCACAGAAAGAAGAGAACAAAATTTGACCAGAAGTAGCCTTTTTTCTGATGAAGAGACGATGGAGAGATTTGGGTCTCAAAGTCACACTACTGAGCAAACCTTGAGTGATGAGTCTTCTGTTTCCCAGAGAGAGAAAGTCTGCTACGCTCAAAAGCTTTCTCAAACTTCGTGTCAGATGCCTTCAATGGCTTGAGTTGTGAGGTTTTCTCCCCCCTCTCCCTCCTTGAATTAGTTACTCCTATTAGATTATGCTACTCCTTCCTCACACTCTGACCGTGATTTATTTGAGATTGCGGCTTAATTGTCCCTTGGACACCCTGACCTTAGACATTACATTGTACAGAGTCCGTTTGATCCCAGTGGGTTTGCTAGCTTAGACCCAGTGTGAATGTAGTGATATCACTTTCAGGATCACCTCTGGTCAGGGAAGAGATTATTGGTGTTCACACAGCGGGGAGCCCAAGCGCATGAATTTTGAGGGTGAAAGCTCGCTACACGCTGAGCTCTGTATAGAGCCCCCCTTTTCTCAGCAGCTCTGCAAGTGGCCACTTGGGGATTGGTGAAATTGCTACTTACTGAGTGCTGTAAACCTTGTCTGATACCTGAAAACCTAGAGGGGTGACTCTACACTGAGTCTCTTGGAAGAAAAAAAAAAAACCAAACCCAACAAAAAACAGGCAGTCTTCTTCTCTCCTTTCCTGTGCTTTCCTCCCCTCTTTCTCCTTGAAAAAAAATTGTGCTCAGCTGTATAAGGTTGAGAACAGCACTATGCTGAGGAAATAAAAGCAAAGCAACATTGCATAAGGTACTGCACAAACCTCTAAAGGTGAGAGTCCCAAGAGCATCACAAGAACCGAAGATGCCTTTTTTACAGACAGGTTTCAGCGAATGTCCCTCTGTGTCAAGGGGATCGCACCACAGTTCCCCACCTGAAGGTGAGATTGTCACACACATGAACCTGAGACAGCTTCAGAGGGGCTGGCTCAGGGGCTGACACCATCATCTTCTGGTTTGCAAGGCAAGAAACAGGGAAATGTCCAAGAGAAAAATACCCTTTTCATACTCAGCATAGGGTTTTTTGTTGGGTTTTGGGGGGGTTTGGATTTTTTTTTTTTTTTTTTTTAATTTTTAATGAACAGCTACAAGGGGCCACGGGGGGGG
>NW_010407652.1:0-11428 GCF_000710305.1 Buceros rhinoceros silvestris | reverse complement strand
GGTTTTTTTTTTTTTTTTTTTTTTAATATTTAATGAACAGCTACAAGGGGCCACGTGGAGAGGAGAATCCAGAGTCTCGGAGCAGCCATGCAGTCAGCAGGCACTTTGCAGCCTGCACGTGTAGTAACCAGCGATGTCAGGAGTGCTATGGGCACAATGTTGTCATTATGGGCCACATCAGGAGGCAGAGGAGCTGAGCAGAAATTCACGTAGAATTGAGTATTTTTAATACTTGTACTTAAATACACACCTCCTGGTCCTAACGCTCTGACACTTTCTGGTGGAAATTTAATAATTTCCACTTACTAAACTACTACTTCTTCCACTCTCTGTGCTGTCCTACCACACAGCCATGAATACACAGGTAGTAAGTTCCACCCAAAATACGACTTTACATTTGAACAGGGTTAAATCCACCTCTGCTTCAACCGGCACCCAAACCCTTCCCGGCCTGAAGGTGGGGCTGGTGTCTGCCTTTGCTCCTCCTTTCCTGCCCATTCCGTTTGTCAGTGACCTGGAAAGAAATAATTTTGAATTACTCTAGAATGATATTGGACCCATCTTCTCTGATGGCTTGTGGTAGCTGACACAGCTGAGATGGTTGTAGGATTAAATTTGCTATATAGAACTGCAAGGAGAAAAAAAAACCCAGGGTTTGCGGAGGAGAAGATACTGAAAGTCACGGCCTTAGGTTCACACTGAAGGAAACAAGAAAATTAACAAATTGCTTACTTTGGTTTCTGGACTTATTCGTGATGACAAGCCTGCAGAGGCAACACTATTTCTGGCTTCCAAGGCGAGGCTACTTAGGTAGCTCCCTCTAGGTAACTCAATGGCTTTAAAATCCTTGTCCGATTGACAAATCTATAAAACATTCCCCTTTCCCGCTATTTTTTCTCTGCTGGCAAGAGGGCGTGAGGTTGCCTAAGCATCTCTGAGGACATCTGTCCCTTCTCTAACACCAGATTGTCCAGGGAGCGACGCTGTTGGTGGGTACTGTGCTCCTCTCCAAAGACACAGCTTGTCAGTGATGCAGAACCCGAACCCAGGACCGAGTGCCCGAGGGCATTGCAGAGCTCTGTGATGAACCGTGTTGCAAGCACAGGAAATAATTATTATTTCACCAACGCTGTTTGTTATTCAGGAATCCCTAGGCTGTTTGGTTTCCCCATAGATTCATCTTCCGGCTCACATCGCAAATTTCTGCCTGTGATTCCCTCGTAGATGCGGTGAAGTGCTTCAAACGAGAACAATCACTGGCAATTTTACTGGGAGACAATTCTCTGCAATATGAAATGATTGTGTTAAGCCAGTCGGCTTGCCTGTCATCATTTTGGAAGCTCTTTGAAAAAAACCTGAAAGAGATGTCCGCAAAAATTGCAGCTCCACAGCTTATAAAGTCTTTATTGCTAGTGATGACATTTTGGGGTTGGTTGGGTTTTTTTTTTAGGTTTCCAATCCTTGTTCATTCAGAGCATTTCATTACGGTCCTAAGCCTGAAAGAGCAGAATTGATAGAATGATGTGCTTTATTGCCCGTAAAAAAAAAAAGAACTAGAAACGAATAAAGGAAACGTTTGGTGCTCAGAGGCGCTGCAGCTGGAGAGCGTTTTCATGCTCGTTGCAGAAAACTGTGTAACGCTACCACGTTATTGCCTCCATGGTTCATTGAAGTATTTAGCAGCAAAATAGATGCTTCACAATTATCTGTGATAATTGCATACAGAGAGAACCAACTTCCGTTTTGGCCTCTCCAAGCTGATGGCAAAGTCTTAGTGGAATGTGGGTTACCCTGGGCCAGTTTCTAGCTGCTGAGAAACCAGCTGTGTCCAAGGGTTGTGCAGTCACGACTCGTCTGTGTGCTGATGTGTTTCCACGAGATGGAGGAAAAACCACTCTGTGTTTCACGGTTCTTTTGATGGTGCTTTCCAGAGGAGACCAGTACCATAACTGCCATTTTTTAATGGGGAAATCGAGGAAGAAAAGGAGAAATAAGACAATACAGTCACCCAGGCCACTGCCTCAGCCTCAGCTCAGGTCTGATACACCAAGCATAAGGCATTCAGAAAAAACCTTGGCTTGATTCTCAGTGTGTTCACAGGATGTGTATTTTCTACTTAAAAACACATGGAGAAATTGTTTCTGAGGATTAAATGGTACTATAGCAATTTGGTAATACATAAATTTTTACTGTATGTGGAACTAACAGCATTAAGCGTGCGTGTACTTGGTGGGAAGCCAAGGATATCATGGGAGACATCTGAGGGATGTGTTTTATCTCTGGCTGTTAAATGCACTTGAAAGCGACATGAGCAATGCATATTATCACACAAATTATTGACCTTAGTCGTACTGAGCATGTGTACATATGGAAGAGGAGGCTGCAGTGATAGTCCCTCCACATTTATACATGTAAACATTTACACTGGAGACGTCTGCACTTAGTGGAACAACCACATCTTATATTTTTACTTTCCGTGGAGACAAACTATTTTAAGAATCCCTTCACTAAGAGGAAATGGGTTGAATTCTAGTTTTTTGTCTATGCCAGTTTTCTAAAACCTTTCGTTCACCACCTCTTGCAAGGTTGGTGATAAATTTCCTCCTGACGGTTGTGAGACACTCAGATATGCAGAAGCTTCTGAATTAATGAAAAAGAATCAGCTGAACATCTGACTGAGCCTCTTCTTTGGAAAGGTTTGCAGAAGAATGAGGAGATGACAGAAGGAAGTGAAAGACAAGACACAGGCAGATGAAACCAGCATCTTTAAAGCAGCAGCACGGAGGGACAGAAGCCAGAGGAATGCCAAACAGAAGAGAGATGCAAACAGCTACAATTGGATAAAGTGCAAGGATCAGAAACAGGTTGCAGAGAGGATGCTCAAACCTTTGTATGAGATTTTAGGCTAAGAGGAGTAAGAAAGGAATTAGGGTCTAAAGCAGACTTCTACCAAATTAATGAGGTATTATTAAAAAAATAAACCTTTGCCCTGGACACAGGTAATATTTGATTCTTGCTAATCTTGCTATTGCAGGGTAAAAAAATAAAAAAAAATCCTTAATAAACCACCAATTTTTTTAGGACAAGAATCTATCTATCTACCTTTATGTTGTGACGAACTGCTAGGATCAGTCTGAGCTTTGATTGAACAGAGCACGAACAAGGCTGGTATTTAAAATAAGCAACACGTGAGGAACTCTTCGTTTCAAACGTGGAATATGTGTAGAGTCAAGCTAAATTCGGAGGGAACATTGCTGTGGTAAAATTACAAAAGCAGCTGTATTAAACTTCCTGGCTTTATGCACTGTTTAGTGTAAGATTATGTAAAACAAGTGCAAGTTATTAATAAAAATGAAGGCTAGACCGTTCAAAGATGAAACTTCTGTGAAGAAATCAGGAGTACTTCAAACAGCAAAGTCAGAAAACCCAAGAGAGAACAGAAATGCAGATACAGATGAGAACAAAGGGTGGGAGGTTGGTTTATTTATATGGTAGGTTGGTTGGTTATTATTATTTACACGATAAAATAAGATGAACAGGTTTTCTTTTCCAGGAATTTTTGAGAAAACACTGATCTCTGGATTCCATCAGACCTTTTGTTCGTCTAATCCAGTCTTCACTTTGCCCAAAACAAATGAAAGTATAAGAATCCAGTATCTAGGGCAATATGTTTTCTGTGTTAATTTTGTCCTGACCTTTAGTAACTAGGTACTGATTAAAGCTTTCAGGCTTTAACACATCCTACTATATTTATTTCATCATTATTATTCATGTTTCCTCTGGATAATCTTGGTATTTTTCTTATTTTCCAATTCCTTCCATTCTGAATTGTACACTTTGTCTCTCTCTCTCTCTTTTTTTTTTTTATGGAAATACGTTCCACACCTGAAAGCTTGTCTTTCAAAGTATTTCCTTTTATCAGAGCCGAGTTCCCCATGGTTTAATTGATCACGCCGTCCTAAGGCACTACATTTTATTCAGTTATTAAAGTCAGTGTTTTGTGTTTGGATAAAGCATCTTCTTATATAGACAAATGGATTTGTCCTGAAGACACCTAGAGTGGGATTCATCTCCCCCATCTTTAGATGCAGACAACACAGGTGCCTTCTTCTGACCCAAGGATCCTTGGAAGTTAGTGGGGAGAAAGAACTTCCAGGATGTGGTTTTTCCCACTGATTTGACATGCTTCCCTAGGCTGAGGCGATTCACGCACTGATTCCTGGTGCCTGTACAAATTAGATTTCTTTTGACTAGAAAGGAAATCAGGGATTAGTCCAGCTACAGGCATTGCAGGTACATCTAACCTCTGATTAGATAAATCCTTACAGATTAAGAACCTTGCCATTCCTCCGGGACAGTATTCCTGTGCTTACTTCCCCTACTTATTGAAGAAAGCACTTTTTATTTCAGAAATGCGTTTGCCTGGCATTTTCTTCCAATCATTACTTTTCCTTTCTCTGCTAGATTTGACAGACCCCAAGGAACAAGTGCACTCTTGTTGCAAGTATTTAATCTAATTTAATGTTTTCAGACATTCATGTGACAGGAGATGAAAACAGAAGTTTTGTATGAACCTGCCTTTGATTGTTTGCGTAGTGTTTTCGTGCTCAGAGAAGGGAAGTAGATTGTCAGGGAAGCTACAGAACGTCTGTAGGAGACAAGATTTAATATTGATGACCAACAGACTGCAAAGAGTGTCATGAAGCATGTGAGCAGCAGAAGGGATATCTACAAGAAGTCAAAGGAAAAAGATTTTTAGCTTTGTCATATTTGATTTAAGTCAATTTGCTTTCAGCCAAAAGTACAGGAAGACAATTTAAATAGAAAAGAAAAAATACATATACAGGGGAAAAGGCAGGAAAGAAAAAACTGTATCTGCATGTAATTACCAGTTATGTTCCAGTGACAAAGCGAGTTCATTATTACAGAGTCTGACTACCTAAATGATGACAAACTACTCCAAGCAACAGTCACAGCTATTCCTATGATGCGAGTGCAAGGAGGAGATAGTCTGTAATGGTTCAAGCCACATCTTTGTTCGCTGCTAATGACTCACCTTGGAAGGTACCATCTCCATAATAAATGCCATGGAGCACCTAGGCCCCAAGACAGTATATTAAGAAAAACAAATGTATGTCTAAAAGGAGTAAGAAATTGAGTTGGTGAAGAAGTTCTGAAAGAAATATAAACCAAACCAATTTCATTCTTTAGATAAAAGTGATTTCCTCATGCCGCGTAAAGAATCGTGTCAGTACCACATGGGAAGACTCCATGGGTAGCATTTGCAGATGCAGCAATAAGCTCTTTCCATTAAAACCTTTTCATGATGGCTTGGCTAAAGCAGATTTGATAATCAAGCGAATCATACACTTTCTGCAGCCCTCACTAGAGTGTTATTTGCATCCATCTTCTCCTCTACTGAAGGAAAAGAGATTTGCAGTTCTTCTATAGCTGAAAATTTTTTCAGTTGTCCTCCTTCAGCAGTAGAGAATACACTCCCTCTGAAGGTATTTCATGCAAGAGGAGAACACCAGATATTAGACTTCAGTCATTCTGAGTGCCAGGATCAAAGGCAAGGACCACAGCTGGATGATACCTCACAGAGAGGAGTGCAGCAAGGAGTTTAACTCCAGATACCCTGTCAGAGACATTAGAAGAAAAACATTTGACCGTGGGGTTACGGGAACATCTGTCTATGCCTAGAATAAAGGAAGGCAGAATCACCCAAAGTGACAAAGCCAGCTTATAAATCAAGATGTTTCAGGCGGGAAGTGTGACCTTTGGATTTAGCCACAAGTTGGTCATTAATAACTCCGGTAAGAACTGTCTAAGGAGGATATAATGCATCCTTCAGCTGCTGTGAAAGAAGCTGTCTAAGAGTTGAAGGAAGGTATATGTCAGCTGGAGATGGAAGCTGGATAGGTCAGTGACTTCTTCCTCAGATCTGCCTCACTAGTGTCTTTATTTAACTAAGAAGTTGCCTTGCTCAGGGCTTAGGCCACAAATCCTCAAGCCATCAATCTGCAGCACAAAATTCTCATGTGGAATCACCTTCAACCACCTGCTAGGTGTGAAGGTCAAAGTGAAATTTTTCTTGGGTAGCTTTGGTTGTAAGAAAAGGTTGAATAAATTGTGACAGGTATCCTCACCTGAAAGGAGACTCTCAGTCACATTCTGATAAATGTCCGTGAAGGTCTGTACACTTGCAGGGGGTTCTTCCCATAGCTGTTGGCAGGCAAGAACTACAGCCGTGTTTCAGCTTTCAGAGGTCACCCATTTCTTCTAACATGTTTGGCTTGATACTTGATCTTCCTATGATATCCATTATTCCGAGATAAATACTGATAAGGAAACCTCTTACACCTGTATTGGTTTATGGTTGCATGATACAACTGCCAGAAGGGCAACAAAGCTGATGAGGATTTGGAGCACAATGCGCTGAGGAGCAGCTGAGGGACCTGGGGGGGTTCAGTCTGGAGAAAAGGAGGCTCCGGGGAGACCTTCTGGCTCTGACAACTCCCTGACAGGAGGGTGGAGAGAGGTGGGAGTTGGTCTCTTCTCCCCAGGAACAAGTGACAGGAGAAGAGGAAATTGCCTCAAGTTGCTCCAGGAGAGGTTTAGATTGGATATCAGGAACCATTTCTTCCCTCAAAGGGTTGTGCAGGGCTGTCACAGGCTGCCCAGGGCAGTGGTGGAGTCCCCATCCCTGGAGGGGTTTCCCAGCCGTGTGGAGGTGATGTGGAGGGAGAGGGGTCAGTGGGGACCTGGCAGTGCTGGGGGAATGGTGGCACTCAGTGAATGGCTGGAGGGGGTTCAACCAAAATCATTCCATGAATCTGTGATTTCCTTTGAAACAATCACAAGTTCTTATCAAAACACTGTTCACAAAAGCTTTGTGTCTGTTCAGCTTCTTTATATCTGTAGGTGGAGATCCCGAGTGATCAAGTGGTCTTTCTGCAGACCACTAGCTACTGATGTCTGGCTTGCAAGAGAAGGCACAGATGGCCTTGCTATACTAAAGCTGCTTTCCCCAGTTCTTTTTATAGATAGTAAAAATATTTGGTTGAGAAATAGATCTATTGTAGTAACTCTTTTAGTGAGAAATGGTTTTAAATTTCTGTTTTGAAAAGTAACAAAGAGACGGTTACATTTTTTCTTATATCTGCTTTGGAAATTGAAAATATCTAGATGAAATCATTGAATTCCAGTGCTACTTAAAGAAAACCCTCTCATCATACTCTCCCGCCATACCTCAAAAAAGCAACACAAGCCAAGAAGAAAAGGATATTTCTCTGAAATTTGCACTTTTCTCATCTAAATCTCCTGCTTACACTGACAGATTTTGCAGAGCTCTGAGCAAACTCACGAAAGCAGTGGGAAGGCCCATGATAGCAAAGCGAAGGACGTGAACAAGTGTCCTCAGGACTGTGACCCTGGCAAAAGCCTTGCTCGGCATGGCGATCCCCCCCCGTCTCCACACGGAACTCCTCATGATGCAGCCCCGCCTGCCTTATTTGCGCTGGGATGTGCTTGAGCACGTCTCTCGTTTGATCCCCAGCAGAGCCAATGGCTGCACCAGAGGATCTGCAGGCCAAGAGGATCCGGCGGGTGGGACCGAGGTCGGGGTGTCAGGCTATGGCACTGCCCAGGGTAGTTCTTGTCCTGGCAGAGGAGGTCAAGCCAGCTGGGTGTCTCAGTAGTTCAGGCTTGTCAAACCTGGTAGCAAAAGAGGAGTCGATCTCATCAAACTTCAGAGGGGTTGGCACGCTGGACTAGTCCTCCCAGTGGGTGTAACATCAGCGAAGAGAAACAGGCACATTTAGGACACAGTTCCTGGGAGTCCTTTTCAATATCTCCTCGGGCTGAGACGGATCATGCCTTATATTCCAGTGACTGCACTGGATCAGATCTAGGTGTTTGATCAACTCAATCACATCCGAGGAGTCCAAATAAAAGGAGAAGGTCCTTCCAATAAAATACCTTTAACCCAGTCGTAGCAAACACTCTGCAGCCACCATGCCAGTGTCTTGCCCCTATGTAGGGTGACAGATGGATGACTGTGCCACATAGCAGTAACTCACTTTTCTCTCAGGAAGCCTTCTCCTGCCCCTGCCACTCTCTCATGCTCTCCAAGATACAGCTACTACGCTTCACACACACTGGAATAATGAAGACCGATTTAATGGGCTGCTCGTGAGGATAACAATGGAGCCTTGTTTGCCTGTAAATGGCTTAATTGTTTTCTCCGAAGGAAAATTGTCTTCTTTGGAGCACAAAGTTCTTCGATAGACTCTCCTGACTACTTCAATAGGAAACCTGATACGAGCATCAGCTGAGATCATCGGAGGCAGTCCAAAGGCAGCTGGATATGGGCCACCAGATGATTCTCTTGGCCCACTGCTCTTCTCCTGGGAAAGACAGGGAGCAGATGTTGGAGCAGCACACAATAACTGAACAGCTGGGAGCCTTCTTCCATGCCTGGCAACCCAAGGCAACTTTTCACAGTGGGGCTTCTGGTTTTTGAGGTAGGACTGCCCTAGATAATGGAAGTTTTGAAGGGACACAGCTGGGGCTTTGTTTTGCTGTAGGGTTTTTTGTGGGGGGAAAAGGTTCTTGAAGTCTGCAGAGCCAACATAGGTGCTTTTTCCTTGAAAGAACAAACTTTTTCTGTGGAAGCTTCTTTGTCTTTGCATTGTCCTACTCTTTAGGATGCAGAAAAATAAGCCTTGCTGAGAAATACCTAACAAATAGGTGTCTACATCTGATTTATTTAGACTGGGCCCCCTTTATGCTTTATGAAAATCTAGTCAGGTGTTTTATACTATATAGATGTCTAAAATAGGTGCAGTGGGTGTCATCCTAACATTGTTCATGTCTGTGTAGAGTGCACAGGCTCATTAGCTCAGCTGTACAACGTAAACATCTACATCTTTCCTTTGTTCTCCCCTCATCCTTAGTGTGTTACCGGAAGCTGTGGGGTGTGGCTAGGGAAGATGGCATAACTGGAGGAAAAGGTGAAAAGGAAGGTGTTGAAAACTCTAACTGATGGCATGGATTGCTCCGTGGTGCTGGAATCAAACCAGAGCTGCATGCATTCACAACGCGTGTGTGGCTGCTTTCCTCAGCAGAAGGCACCTCTGCAGCCATGGGGCTGTCCCTGTGCCAAGGGACTGGGAGCAGGGCTGTCTGCTCTGGTGCTTCTCTGGTGGAGCTGTGTCTCGTCCGGCTCCTGCACCTACGCTGAGAGCCACAGGGACTCTAACGTGCAGCTAACTGCGTCAGGGATTTTCACACTGGGCAGGTAGTGGATTTAGTTGCTTTTATGATCAAATTCCCTTTCTTCTCTTTTGTATAATCTGGGAGCAGGGTAAAGGCAGGAGGGATTTGAAATGGATTTAGGTGCTAGGAGAAAAGGAAGATGCAGAAAATGAAGAGGAAGAGGAAGGGGGAAATGAAGGCAGAGAATTAATGCAGAAAACAAAGGGGAAGATAAGCAGAGGAAGGATCTTCCACAATGGAACAGCGGAAGTGTCAGTGTCTTGGGTGTTGTGAAATTTCAGAGTCCTCAGAAGAACCTCATCAGCAGGCAGCTACTCATACAGTACGGGTCTTGGAGAATTTAGGTGAGGACACGGGCATTCAGCATCTCAACTTCTTGATGTGGATCTGTAGGCCCTGAGAGCAGCATGGTGGCAGCAGCAGAAGCAGCGTGGTACCAAGTGTCTCTATGGGATGCTCTGGCAAAGGCTCCTCTAGGCCTGCTATAGATGCTCAGACTCCCTTAGTGATCTTTTGCCAGGTCTGGAGAGCTTTCCCTTGAGCGCTGCTCTGCAGAAGGGAGCAGTGACGGGTTGCTTCTGTTGCTTCTGGTTCTGACGGGTTGTGCTTACCTTGCAAGGGTCATGTGCTGCCCTGCTCTTTTCCAGATACAAGTCCAAGAAACCAGCTGGACATCCCTTCCCTTGTGACCAACCACCTCCTGCCTCCCTACAGCTCCGCTCCACTGCCATTCCAGCAACAGGTCCCGCTCCCGCGCTGCTGTCGCAGGGATCCTTCGCTCTGTAGCTCTGAGGCATTGCAGGACAGTGCAGATGCTGCTGTTTCAGTGCAGTCACTTCCCTTCCTGGGTGTGTGTGTCTGCTGTGGGAGGGGAAGAGGTGCTTTCAAAAGGGCTCATCCTGGACACGGGTCACCTGCCCATCTGCAAATGCCATCTGCAAAATGATGATTCCAGGTGAAATTTTTGCTCCACTTCCCTTCAGTTCCCCTCCCTGACAACTCCTGCTACTTTATCGCTTTTCTTTGCCATCAACTCTTCTGCAGCTCAGGAAGAAATTGCCTCCTTCCACCCTCCCTCCCACAGCTCCCTCTCTCCTCCCTCCCATCACTGCTGTCGCAGGGATCCTTCGCTCTGTAGCTCTGAGGCATTGCAGGACAGTGCAGATGCTGCTGTTTCAGTGCAGTCACTTCCCTTCCTGGGTGTGTGTGTCTGCTGTGGGAGGGGAAGAGGTGCTTTCAAAAGGGCTCATCCTGGACACGGGTCACCTGCCCATCTGCAAATGCCATCTGCAAAATGATGATTCCAGGTGAAATTTTTGCTCCACTTCCCTTCAGTTCCCCTCCCTGACAACTCCTGCTACTTTATCGCTTTTCTTTGCCATCAACTCTTCTGCAGCTCAGGAAGAAATTGCCTCCTTCCACCCTCCCTCCCACAGCTCCCTCTCTCCTCCCTCCCATCACTGTGTTTGTGTGACACTGACCATGTCACACTAATTAGAAAAACAAAATAAAATCTCTGGGACAGCAGAATAGGTGGTTCGATGACAGGGAGAAGGTGGATTTGGGGGAGGTAGGGGAAAGAAAGAAAAAGGGGGAAGAAAAGGTGTTGGATTTAAGAAACTTAATTTGAATAAACCCCTCCTCCCGTTCCTCCTCATTGGTTTCCTTTTCTTCCTCCATATTAATGAGACCAGCCAAGGAAAAGCTATTGGTTCCACAGCCCCTTTCCTTTCCTCCGGCACTGGGGGAGGAGGTGTTTGCATTTCTCCGCAGGACCAGCTGGCTTTGCAGAGCATTGTCTGGGTATGAGAATCACACACACACAGGGGCGAGCGCAGCATAGCCTCGACCGGCAGCCAGAGCATCTGAGCCAGCCGGAACGCTCATCTCCTCCCCCAGCCCACCCCCTTCTTCCCAAGCACGAATAATCCCCCTTAAAAAAAAAAAAAAAGCAGGAAAAAAGAGAGAAAAAAAAAGTTTGCAAATCCCCTGCCTCCCTGGTTTTTGGTTGGTTTGATTTTTTTTTAATTTTTTTTTTATTTAGGGATGGCAAATTCCTTCACGGCCAGGCCCTGGCCCACCCCCTGAGCAAAGGCAGCCTGGACATGACCGGCAGGCGAGGGAGGAGGAATTTGGATTCCCTCCGGAG
>NW_010407651.1:53845-63584 GCF_000710305.1 Buceros rhinoceros silvestris | reverse complement strand
CCCGCCTGTGTAAAGTCTGTGAGCACTTCGAGTAAGTCTTAGGGAAGCTCACCCATCCCAGCAGATATCCTCAAAAAAGGATGCAGAACAGGTCCTAGAGACACTGCTCTGGGCTGTGCAGCACTCACAGAGGTGAGCAACCACCTAGTGATGGGTGAGTGCAGGGTTTGAACAACTTCTAGAAAGACCATTCCCTGAGGGGGTGGGAACCAAACCCATAAACTACAGCAAAAAAACAATTGTATTGGCCTCAGAGAACTGTTCCTGAGCCAAGAACAGGAAGAAAACTCTAACACTGGTTGAATATCACAACCTGCTAAGATGGATGGGATGGGGCAAGTACATGCAGATCGGCTGCTCCTGTTGATGTGAAGTGACCACTAGGCTGAAATTGTGGATTTGGCATATGGGTGGACTCAGGAAGATGCGGGGGCTCAAGCTCCAGTTTGAGTTTCCCCAAGACAGAGACCCCAGAGGAATGCAGGATTGGGTGGTGCAGTGCTTTTACTCAGTGCTTGGTGTACAATCAGTGCTGCAGGAAGCAGACTGGGAGGGCTGCAAACCCTGGGCAGCCTCAAGGCACTCTGCAAACCTCTGCTAACAACACCTCCTGACACTGCTGTAAGGCGACTGCGCGAATCAACCTCCATTTCCACACCTCTTGTTACCAAGACAAACTCTTTTCGTAATCACACAGTTTCTGAAGTACACAGCTGCTCCATTTTACTTGCTCTTTTTACATTAAAGAAAGCAGAATACGGGGTGGGGGGTGAGATTTCCTCGTGCACAACAAAAGAGGCTGGAAATTTGTGACTAAATACTGGGGGGATTTGCTATCCAGCTTTGAACTTTGCGACAAGGAGCCACTGGTGACAATTGTGCTTTTGCTATTTTTAGCTGGGCAGCTGAATCCCTGAGGAACAAGGACAGCAGCAAAACTATAAACCCACCAGATTTGCTTTTCAGAGAACTCACTTGGGGCAAAACCAAGAACTTTGGCTTTTGCCCCTGCTGACCACCTTTCTGCAGATTTTCTGGACCAGGTTTTTGATCATGGCAGGAAATAAGCTAATAAATAGAACTGTAGAAACTAGCACTTCTAAGGAGAGCTGGGTAAATACGTATGTGTGTGTGCAAACCTGCCTGTACACATGCAGTTATGCAGAAATATTGCCAGGTCTGGTTTTAATCAAAGTGCACTTGCTTTTCTTTGTTAACCACTCTGAGGATTAATGGTTTTCCATCTGTACGATGGAAAAAACGAGGGGTACAGGGAAGCCAGCCTTAGATAACGTGCCAAGCAGCTCAGAACTGATAAGGTTTGTCCTGTCCTTACCAGTCTGGGGAAGGCGATGGGAATGTCTTGATGCACCGTTTGCGAAGGGCTGGCTATGCAATCTGATCAGACGCTATCACCACAGGCTCAGTTGCAGAGGTGGACACAAGTATGCATCACCTTTCCTCCACTGCAGCGTTAAGCCAGAGATGTTTCGACTTTCTGAGGTTTCTTGGAGATGGGCAGTTTAGAAGAGGCTGTTCAAGTCCTGGTGCTCAATGTTTGCTGTAGGCAAGCCCGTGTTTTGGGCTATAAGGCCTGAGAGTCCAAGGGGATGATCATCACACAGGGAGAGACGCAGAGTGACTCTTTACTGACTGTGCTGATGGTTCAGAGAGACTCATCTCCTCACCTGGCACAGCAAGTCAGCCAGTGTGAATGCCCTCTCTCCTGTACAATTAGCAGATGTTAATACCACAAACCTTACATGTGTACAAAGTTCCTCTGCTGCAAAATGTTCAATTCTGCATATTCTGCAGGAATCATCAGTTTTGAATATCTGGTGTGTGTAAGAACAACATTTACGTACTGGATCTACAGCAGAAGTCAGCTAAGAGGAAAACATTCTTTGCTTGTGCTGACCATGCAGGCACTACTGGAGAGTTAGGAGGAAAAAAAAAGGGTAGAGAGAATGTGGTGGCTCAAGGCAAGGTGTAAGAGCTACCAGGGGAATCTCTCAGGGTTTTATCTCTGTTGGGAGAACTGATACCAGATTGCTGCATCTCCAGCATGGAAGACCATCCCTGGCATAGGGCTGTGTTTCTCTACGAGTATTAAGTAAGCTGGCAAGAGCTCTAGCAACATCCATTTGCAACATTCACACTGTTATGTTAAATGAACGCAAATGAGCAAAATGTGCACACTTAGGTGTGGGAATTAGGTGTTGGAATGAGGTTGAAAAGAACCATGAGTAGGGAAGCACGTCATGCCCACGTGCCTCTCTCCCTCCAAGTACCACGGCTGTTACGGTGGCTGAGCCTAACTCGGTCCTCTCCCCACAGTTCGACATGCAGAGGATAACACTGGAGGAGCTGAAACACATCCTTTACCACGCCTTCCGGGACCACTTAACGATGAAGGACATCGAGAACATCATTATCAACGAAGAGGAGAGTTTAAATGAAAACTCTGGCAACTGCCAAACAGAGTTTGAAGGTGAGAGAGCAAGTTTCCATGTTTCTGTACAATTATTCTCTTTCTGCTTTGTCTGTAAAACTCAGTCTGATTCATGACATGCAATGGGCAAGGACGCATGGAGTTAGCATGTTTTAGAGCAAATAGTGATGACACACTTAGCTCAAGAGCTGCCATTAGCTTCTTCCACTAAGTAAAGCTGATCCTGTTTCAGGCAGGAGGATGAACTTGGCCTTATGGCCCTCCTTTCTCTGATGGGGCTCAGGCAGAGGGATGTGCAGGCCACACTGAGGTGAGCATCTAAGACAGACTGAGCTTTCCTACAGAAATATGTGTATCTGTCTCAGCCTGTCACGGAAAGACGTCATTGTGACTGGGTCCTGCCCTAGCAACCTGTGTGCGGCTCCACCAGTTCTCTGTTGTCTTCCTACAAGCATTAAAGATCTTCTGCTCTGGGCTCCCAAGGAACAGCTGGGAGAGGCCTCTCTCTGCCCTGTAACACCAGCCACGAGCAGAGATGGTGCATCTGCACCCTCCTGCCCTGCCAGCCTCTTCTTTGTCACTGTTGGGACCACTGGTTTGGAGCTACAATGAGCCGCACAAGTACACCCCAGGACAGCTCATCTCAACCCATGTGAGAGTGTCTGCAAGATCAACATCTAAGCAGTCCTCAGAGCAGCTAGAGAAAGGGAAGTGTTGTCTTTGGCAGCTGTGCTTAACACAGCATCCTCTCAGCAGTGCCACAAGACTACTACGTGATCAGCCACCAGGATCAGACATAACCTCTGCTTTGACAGTGGATTTTGCACTTTCAACGGAAGAAACACTTGAGAACATTCCCCATTTTAAGCCACCTTGGGAGAAGGATTTCCTTGGTCATATGAACTAGTGCTGCTCTGAAGCATTGCTGGTTGGAACAACTAAACATACACAAGTCACCTCAAGTGCAGAAAAGCCCAGGGTGATACCTACAGAGAACCTCAGGGTTTGTGCACGTCACCCTGGGACAGCTACTGTGCTTTCCCAGCCACACCAATGCCACTTTACAGAGGCTATTTGGGGGGCAATTCTGATACTCTGGGGGTCAAATAACATCTGAAAAGGCACCAGGGAGATACACTGAAGCATCTTTCAAACAAAGCAAAGGATGAACATGTTAGTGCAATTCTTAGCCTGGCCAATTAGTGGGATTCAGCAGCTCTATCCAGCACACTCACCCTCTGCTAAATACTGCAGAAAAGATGCAGAAGCGCACAGCTGAATTTTAAAAAGCCTGCAGGGGGGAGGCAAGCAGCAAGGCTCTTTGAATCAAGCCAAGCAACACTTTTTTTATTCCTCCTGGAGAGCAGCAGGGAGGAAGAGATGCTTACTTACATGAACGGAGTTGTTAGTCCCCACTGACCTGCTGATTCAGTGGAGACATGCACCAGCTGTCACCGCGGCAAGAGGCATTCAGGCTTCTTTCAGCTTCGGTGCTCGGGTGAACTATCCCAGTTGCAATAAAAAAAAATAAATTAAAAAAGAGGGTCCAAAAAACCTAAAAGCTCAGTATTTCATTTTGGAAGTCCCAGCTTCCAAAAGTACAGCAAGAACAGCTTTTCTCGTGGGATGTTGGCATTGCTGGTGCTAGGCAGAACCTAGAAGCAAAACACACCCTTTTTTAGATGTTGTTAGAAATACACACACACACGCACAAATGCACCAGAGAATAAAGATCACTTGAACACTGTCAACAAAGGTGCAAAGTTTTGCTTCTGGTCCCAGAAGAAGGAGACAGTTCTGGTCCATGGCAGCTCTGACGTGAGCTTTTCTCCCAGGAAAGGCAGGCTGAGAGCCCATTTCCCAACACTAAGATCCCTACAGGGCCTCCTGGCATGGATCAATGACCCTGGGGGAGATCTGTCATGAAGGCTGGACAGCATCTCAGTCTAGGTTGAAATGGCTGTACAGAAGTGTCTCTGAGTAAGTCAGTCACCCTTTACTCACTTCTTAAGTAGTGGAGTGAAGCAGATGCTTTTTGGTTACAATTCCTTGAGCTTATTTTAGGTGCCACCTTGTGATGAGACAAATCACATCTTATAAAGCACCTACGTCTTTCAGCTGTACAGGTAGCCTGAAGGGATGCCCTTAGAGGCTCCTGTCTATATTTAATGTATGTTTGATCCAACCCATTGAAGTACCTTTAATCATGGGTAGGAATGAAGCTAAGACGAGCCCCAATGGTTTTCACTGAGATTTGTGAATGGCTTCTATGGGAAGAGACATAGCAGATACTTCCAGCAGTGCCTTGCTGAAATGGTGCATCTCCACTCACTGTCACCTCTGGGTATGTCCTTGCCATCAAAGAGAAGCCCCCAAAGCCTTCTCCATTCTGTGGACAGAGACATTCCCCCTTCTCCACATCTGGGGTTAGCTGGCTGGGCCCTGCCAGGTACTGAACAGCATCGTACAGGTAACATGGCCATCGGTACAAACACACGCAAACCTCTGTGATTCTCACAGTTCTGACATCTTGGCTTCTTGTCATAATGAAGCCTTTATGACTACATAATGTTCTTCCTCTCTCAATATGGATGGTACACCTTCTCTCTCTCCCCCACGCTCATATACACCCACACAACCACACATACGCTTTAACCCAAATATTCATAGTCAGGTAATATTCCTACTATGGTCAGAGACAAGTCCAGAATTTTGTTCCATTCACTCTGAACATTAGAGTCATTTGCAAGATGTCAGATCTAGTCTTATGTTACAACTTGCCCTCCTACGCATTTCTAGGGGTTTTCATTTGCCTTCTTGATGAAGAGCAAAGCAATGAAAACGCCCAACTCCTCGGTACAAGCAGCCCACACCAGCCCTGCTGATAAAGAACACAATCAGAAGGGAGGCGCAATTATGTCTTCAGCCTTTCTCTCAGTTTTTATTAATGATTAGGGCAGGTGAACGAAGTTGAGAGCCAAGAAGAGTGAGTGTCTTTGTGAGGAAAGACACAAGAAAAGGACAACTATTTGTGACATTGTACTACCAAAAATTTATGGTACAAAAATAATTTGCCTGGCAGTTCCCTGTGACCACTCACGCCATTAAGCTGGTGGCAAACAAGAGCGCTGGCTAGTTACAGTGACCCAAGCTTTCTGCCACTGGTATTTCATCCCCAGCCCTGACATTCAAATTAAGTGGATGTGCAAGAGCTGCCACAGCTTCCCTCCCTCCCCCCAAGACAAGCAACTAGGGACATCTGCTCCTCAGCTGAGGGCATGGGAATGAAAAACTGACATCTTAAAATGAAAATAACTGCATCCAGCCAGAGAAAGCAAATATCAGTCACCTTTGGCAAGGACGTGACAGAAGCCACTGTAAATATACTGTAGCTGTTCGTGTTAGCAAACCTTTTTCTGCAGGCGAGAAGGCTCTCAGCACTTACCCTGACCACCTCAAACCCACCATGGGCATCACGATTAGCCCAGCAGCCACACCAGAGGACTGATGCACCCTGAATCAGGCTGGACCCATTAACCCCATGTCCTGGTAGAGAAGTTATAATGACAGTAGCTCTGTCTTTGCCACATATGACACCACAGTGGGTCCTCCTAGCTAGCTAGCATGATGAGAAGATGAAGGATGACTAAGGCTTGATTTGCCTTCATTTCTTGAGGTTTCATCTACATTGGACAGCCTAGGAGTTGCTCTCACTGCTAAGAATGGGCCGGTACATCTCTGAAGGAGCTTCAGGCTCTGACAATGTCCAAGGAACCAGCTCACATCCAAATCCCATCATGTCCCATGGATATTAAAACCACGTGCTGCTGGCACAACAGATCGGGCATCCTGCCCTGCAGTAATGTCAGCTATGGAAACCAGCAGGAAAAAGCACAGATGCCATGCTCAAAGGATCTGCAGGTTTGGAGAAAGGAGAGAAGTGAGGGCAAAAACTCACCAATTAGCAGCAGGGGCAAATAGTTCTTCACATTTAAGAGGGCAATTCACAGGGCAGCACACAGTTATGCTCACAGTGAAAAAGTGATTTCAGCTGCTTTGTCTCCCTGTGGATTGCAAGGGGACAGAGGAACTGTAATACTGGAACAATTCATGCTGAGATGCAACCAACAGCAAGAGGGTCTCTCTGTCTGCAACACCTCTACACTTCAGCACAGACCTTTCCCTTTTCATCTGGAGTTATTTGGTAGGTTATTTGGTGTACAAAGAACAATAACTATGATTTACCTGGATCCTCCTGCCTTAAAGCTCTATTTTTGCTTGATGGTTTAAAGAAGACTGAAGAAATCGTTCAATTCAGGAACACTCTGTAAGAAACACTGAACATGCTTTTCACTTTTCCTTTGAATAGGAGAGTTGCCATCACGAAAAGCCTTGGCCAGTCTTCAACGGCTGCTCCCGGTCACCACAATCAGCATCAGAGCCCCACTCTGAATGGCCATGCTGACTGTGATGGCTTGTGTCACTGTTTTGTCTGCTGGCTGGGAGTGTTTTCAAAGTACAGAAATAATAGAAAAATAAATAAATAGCAAAAGCTGTGATTTAGCAAGCTGTTCAAAGTGGCAGGGCATCATGCACAAACCCAAGGAACTGCAGTATTGATTCTGTGTGCATTATAAAATCAGCGAAGGAATCGAGTAGAGCAGTGCAAGAAGAAAGCCAGTAATTTAGGAGAGCTGCGGTAAGGGGGATTTCATTATCTGCACAGAATGTAGTGAGTCCCTTGGAGCGCTGGTAGTGGAGCGTTTCCCTGCCCTGGGCAGTCTGACTCCAAGTGCTGCCTAACGAGAGCTTCTTGTGCCTCCGGCACTGGGCTGATGCTGGGGCACTGCGTGGGAGCTGGGATTAGGACGCAGGCGCTGCTAAATCCTGGCCAGGGGAGGTGAGGGGGGACGACACAAGTGTTTAAAATGCAGCATCCAGTGCTCCCTGCTCTCTGTGTGATGAGGCTCAAGCCTGGATCAGAACAAGGGGGTTTTCCCATATATTCTAAAAACATTCTCCTGGAATTTTCCAAACATCAGCAGTTGGAGCCTTTTCCTGGTCACATTTTAGGTTTGTTGTAATTTTGAGCTTGTTGTCAGCCATCTGGAAGTCTCCCATCATCACAGGTCCATCCATGAGAAAAAGGCAATGGCCAAAAGACCATGTATTATCGCCCATGGCAGCAAGGCAGAACTACGCATCCTACGTGTGAGGACCTTCTGGCTTGCTGTGATTATCTCAGGAGACCTTCAAGACCTTCTCAAACAGGTTAATCTTCACAGTACTGGCAGGATGGGCTCACTAGCCTTCGGGCAACCATCCTAGGAGAAGGACAACTCTAACCCCAAACCCGGGCACATGGAGCTCGTTTAGCCTTGTAAGGCTCCATCTAAGAGAAGGACGCTCTGACCAAACCTACGACCCGAGGACTTTGCTGTCACCGTCCAAGCTCGCCAGGCCCTGGCAGATGAACCTCAGCTGTAAAGGGTGGAGCCAGTTCCGCGCACGCTGCGCCTCACCTAAAAAATCCACCACGCAGGCCCAAAGGGTGCACTCACGTTTGCAGAGCCCTATAGCGCCATCAGCGCGCTTGTAGTAAGCGTGGGAAAAACCCTTCCCAAACCTTCATTCGCAAAGCCAAGCCATGATGATGAATCTTCACAGTATCCCAATATCACATATTGTTCTGACATTCATCGGCAGGGAAGCTAAGATAGAGACATGAACTGGCTTTAGTAAGTCACAGCATGAATCCTCGTTGATGAACTCAAAATAAATTAAAATTAAGTAAGCCAAATGCTAAAAATCCCGATTCCATCTGCATTTTAACTGCCACAAATTACACTTGCCTCTTTTGACTATTATTTTCCAAGCACTCATTTGAAGAAGTCCTTAATAAGTCTGATTTTGCTCAGGCACAGAAAACCGAAAAAAAAAACCCCCACACTAACATACTGTGCATACTCATGGGAACTATCACACTGGGGGTTTAAGTGTTGTCAGGGGGCACATCTTGACTCTCTGCTCATTCCCAGTTGTCCTGGATGAGGCTAAGGGATTCACAGATGACCACTACTTCTGATAAAAGAACTTCAGAGAGAACTTCATAAAGAGCTTAAAAGAAATATATAGATAAACCAGAACACACCTACATGCGTTTGAAGGGGTTCAAAGTGAAGATGAGAGAGAAAGGACTTCCTGCACCATGAGAGGGTGGTGTGGAAGCAATGAAAGGGAAGGTGGATTATTTCAGAATGTCCCAGCAGGGAGAGGGAGGACTTGGCTGGTGCAGGGGGTCTCTGAGCCGTGGACTAGAGGGTTATGCCAAGGTAATAATTAGGGGCAAAGGAGGGGGGTTTTGCTCAGGTGATCCTAGTGGAACACAAAAACATTACTTTGGCCGAACATCTCATCTTTGCCATGTCTTCCCTGCAGTGCACGCCCAGAAGCAGAACAGACAGACCTGCGTACGGAAGAGCCTTATCTGCGCATTTGCCATGGCCTTTATTATAAGCGTGATGTTGATTGCAGCCAACCAGATCCTGCGGAGCGGCATGGAGTAGCCTCTCGCCATGACACTGTGAACCAAACTGACCATGCATGCGCATGCCACCGGGTGAGCTTCCCCCGAACCGACTCTCACACGGCAAAGAGACAGAGGCAGGCAGATAAAGCACCATTCGACAAGGAGCCTGAGGCCAGCAGCGTAATGTGTCTTGTGAATCAACTACATCCTTTTGGCAGGGACATAAAAGGGCTGTCTTAATGCTTTAAAGGTTTTGTTTCCTAATGCAATAAAAAAAAATATACAGGAGTCCCGAATTCTTGCTTCAGAACAGCAATGGTAACTTGGAAGAAACTTTCATCCAGCAGCCAGTTTTGCAGTGTTAAGGAGGCGCAGCCTCATGACCTGTTGCAGCGGGGTTGTCTTTTAACCGAGGGGCCAACTGACTATTCCGCGTAGCTCTCCGCTGGCCCCACATTCCCAGGAAGTGACCGTAGCATTGCCACAAGCAAGCTCTCTTCGTTTTATTTCATGTACTCCAGCTTCGCTTTGTTTTTCCCTTATGACCATGCCTTTGAGCTCACGGCATTAGAGGGGAGCTAGAGCATTCCTGTACAGTATTTTCAGAGTTTAAAAAGGGGAGAATTTGCCAGCATCATACAAAGTTTCTATTTTTGCTTCGTCATCACCACCTTCGACACAAGACTGTGTGGTAGCCTGAGTCCGTCTGCCATTTTTTTTTCTGATTGCGAATCAGGGCTTGACAAGCACCACCCGTT
>NW_010407651.1:40330-53760 GCF_000710305.1 Buceros rhinoceros silvestris | reverse complement strand
CTGTTTTCACACATGGGCAGTCCTGAGATTTGCGCACAGTCTTCCAACCGACTCTGCAACCACCAGCGCCAGTTAAAACTCCCTCTATTTGGTCCTGTCTGCATACTCAACACCTGCTTTCCAGCAGTTTTACCCTTCTTCTATACTGGTTTTCAGTAACCTTCTCTGAGGTGAAAATCATCGCCCCTCTCCTGCCTGTGCAATTTCTATTGATTTCATTTCAGGTGCCCTGGTTGTAATCTGCAGTGAAACCTGTTTCAGACACCTTCTCGTAGGAGAAGTTATTTTTACACCTACATGGTAGTGTGTGATTTTGACCAGCCAGCTGCTCTGGTCCCTCCCAGTAGCTGTACCACCACCACCACCCCGCCATGGGCAGGCTCCAAAGAGGGGAAGCTGAAGAGCAGGCTGCAGCAAGAAAAGAAGAAACTCACTGGAGCCCACTGCCATATGTTGTGTAGTGTGTCAGACTTGTAGAACCTGCAAGTGCAGCCTGGAAGAGATTTTAATGAGCAGCACGGAGAAGACGGAACGATGCAGACTAGAGACACAACACGTCCCGCGGAAGGTGCAAAGACTGGGCAAGTGTTGAGCCAGGTTTATATCAGAAAGCATTTTTCATTTTAAATGTGATGCAAATGCTTGCATTTACCTGTGGATGAACTGTGCACCTGTGCGTCACCCCAGGAGACATCTGGTTTCCTTGCCCTCGTGGGAGGGCTGGTGTTCATGGAACCAGCCTGGGGAACACTCCCAGGGAGGTCCATGGAGGCACCTGGGTGTTGGAGTTGTGGTGGCTTCATGGTGCCGGCTGGGCGAGCTCCAGAAACACCAAGAAACAGTGAGATCTTCCTCCTGTAAATGGAGATGACTGTTTCCTATGTCAGGAGAGGGGGCAGGATGGCTCCCCAAGAGGCTGAAAACCATGAGCTTCCCTCATCCCACACAGCAGCCATTGGCTTACACCTGGATCCATCCCAAAGACTCATTTCACTTCTTTGATTACAAATTCATTAATAACAATTAACATGTAATTTTTTAGTAGCCTGATTTAAAAATTTGCTTCTCATTGTTCTGTCTCCCATCACCTCTTTAAACTCATGTCACTGCTTTGCATTTTGCCTTTAGGTGTGTGTCTCAGTCACCCACCTCCACATCGTTGCCATCTTCCTGGTGCTCCCCTCCATCACGGAAGACGACAGATGCTTTTCCAGAGCAGCTGAGTTATTTTTTTCCGCCTTTCACAAACACAGACTTCTGTATTTCTGTTCTGCTGTGACTAATAGAGGTTAACTGCAAAACACTCCACAAAAATGGTCACGCCTCTCAGAAGATGGAGAGATTTATGTTTGCTATAGGGCAGCAGCAGACTTCAAACCAACAGCCTAAAGTCTTGGGCAAGGTCTGAGCATGGGATTCGCACCACTGGCGAGCCGAGGTGTGCTCCCAGCACTTGCTGCACTGGACAGTGCAGATAATGAGCTTTGAGCTCATTTTAAGAGAACTGTCATCCACAATTTTAGGTCTCAGGGGCATGTGAAAAAGTGGCAGCAGTAGAAAAAATAAGTCTAAACATTACCTGCCACTGAGCAAAATGTAGTAAGATTTCCTGTCCCCCCCACCCCCCCCGCCCCAAGGACTGTGTTGGAGGGAATGTGGGCAGCTGGAGCAGATGGAGATGGAGCAGAGAGGTGGGCACTGACCCCCCAGCCCCGCTCAGCGGTGGCAGAAACACAGGGCAGAGCAGTGCCTCTTCACTGAGCCCAGAAACACAAGTTAAAACACATAGCCCAGGCACTTCTCCATGTCCTTCTCCCTCATCTGACAGCTAATACCAGACAGATTCCAATTCTAACAGCTACTTTATGGACAAGGTGATCTTTGCATTCCTTTAAGCTTTCTGGAAAGGTCCATAATTTCTACATGCATGCTCCATAAAAACCTTTGTAAATACAGTCATTTTTTCTGTATAATTCTCCATCTTGAACCAAACCTGTAATTAATATATTGGTAAAAGCCATAGCCCGGTGTCAGTAGAGTTCATTGCAAAACTCCCCACTGATTTCACGGGTACAAGATTCGGGGCAAGGAGGAGGAGGCTGGGTTTGCTTTTTATGTAGAGAACCCAATTTATCCATTATGAATCAGTGTCATGTCTTACCAGAGGTCTCCTCTTACTTCCTAGAGCAGCCTTTCTCCATTTAATCAGTCAGGGTCTTCAGGTAGCTAGTGGCAATGCAGGATGGATCAGGCCAAGCCATTTCACCCTTTCCTCTCCCCACAACCTTTCAGCTGACACCTTCCCACCCTTCCTAGCCAGCAGCACTGGACCAGTGTCTCTTACCTACCTCCCTGGCTTCATTTATGTAACATCCATTTATCTTCTTTTTTTTTTTTTCTTCTACGCAAGAAAGAAGGGGGAAAAAAGAGCTTTTTGTTGCTTTTACAGACAGTAGGTAAAAATAGAGCAGTAAAATTTTGATTGGAACCTGATGGCAAAAGCTTAGGGGGGAGAAAGAAGAAGAATCAAAGAAATAAAAATAAAAAACCCCACATCCCATACTCAAAGGAAAAAAAAAACCCTATTTAAGTGCTAATTACCATACTTTAAAAAATACCCAGACTGCAGCAGTGCTAGGTAGAGCTGTCAGAAAAAGCACTAAACTTATGCTCTTGCCAGTTACATGAGAATTTAAGTGTCTTTTCAGCACTGCAATTCTGTATGAAAAGGATATCGCTATGGCAACCCTCGCTGTTCGTGACATGTGTGCCACCCTGTCGGAGCAACACGCAGCAATTGCCGACGCGCTCCCAGCCAAACCAAGAATGGACAAACAGCTTCTAGCAGCCAGGGACAGCATTTCAGTTTGTAGATTAGCAAATTGTGAGCACCACAAAGACAACTCTGTTCAATGAGCTAAAAAAAAAAAAAGGTGTGCAATTAAACAGACTGATGTGCAGGGAATGCTTCGAGATGGACTTGATTATTTTAGCTTGAGAGAGCCTTTGGTTTGGTGTGGGAGCAAGTGAAATCCATGCAGCGTAAGCACTGTTTGACACAGCCTGTCCTCTGCTTGTCGAGGACGCTTTGGGCAGGTCCTTCACAGAGGGATCAATCTCTGATGGGAAGGATTCGGGTTACTGCTCCTGCAAGGCACCAGGCTGCGTCTCTTGATAATGACTGACTTGACTTTAACCATTGGCTTTAACTTTGAAGGCACATCCTGATTTTCTGCTCCTGGAGAAGCCAACAAGGGAACAGCAGGCACATGGCATGCTGAAATACCTCAGAGGCCACAGAGGAGCAAAATCCAAAACTGTTGAAGGAGCTTACCTGTTAGATCCAAAGCCATTCCCTAAAGACAACCACAAAGAAAACAACAGCTGAGGGGTTACCAGGCAGGACAAGTGAACCATGGTGGTGGCGGTGGCCCTGAGGAGCAGGCTCCTGCCCACGACAGGCTGTGCCATCCAAGGGCTTTGTTGGGACCTGACCCTCTCTACAAGTACACCACTGAAGTAATTTCTAACCAGAAGCAATATCAACAGTAACGTAAAGAATTAAACAGGGAAAACTTGCCTTTGTTGGGGAGAATTTGTTCCTCATACTGTTGAAGTTCATATAGGATGAAAGAGAGTTGGCGAAGATAAAGTAATTCTTTTTTTCCATGTTTGATGGGTGCACAAATATGCCAGTTCCTGTTAGCAGACACCCCTGTCCGGGTGAAGGTGCTCACAGACACACACCCACACACACCCTGGCAGGACAGCACTGAGCACCCCACCTGTGAGCAGAACGGTAGCAGGCGGTAGCAGACCCAGCTACCTGCCTCTGCCCCCAGCTGAGCCACAGCTGAGTATTTGGGTATCATCTGGTGCTCTGGAGAGATTTCATACAGACTATCCGGTGGTTATAGGGGGCTCATATGTTGGGGGTGGTACACTGCCTGGACGTTGGTTGCTTCACATGGGATGCTTCCAGCAACTTTGTAAAAGAAAAGATATGTACATAGATATCCACCTCTTTAAGCTGGGGTCAAGTAAATGGGTTTTTTGGTCCTTCTCCAATAAGAAACAGGATAGCAAGCAAGCAAATCAAGAAAAAGTAGAAACAAAAATGCTACTCTGGGTGGCTGAAGCAAAGTAGCTACTGACAAACACTTTTTTCTGTGGAAAGCATAGGAACATTCTTTCTCAAAAACTCACCCTACATCTTTCTGCCTGCTGCAGAAGACCAAAACATCTCCTGGGACACCCAGAGGACGGTGACAGCTGTCCGAGGTCCGGTGCTGGCTCCGCCTGAGATGACACACTGCTTTGCAAGGTGCCTGGTACAAAAAGACTATCATTTTTTCTCCAGAAAAGACTCCCTCCCCCCACACGGTGCGCACGTGCACGGAGCCAGCAGTGCTGCAAAGGGCTGTCATCGCACAAAAGCAAGACATGCACAGTCCCGAGTCAGACTTAGATCTGCCAGGAGAGAAGCAGTAGGAGGAATACATTAAGATCACTAAGAATGAAGTTCCCTATTTTATCCACCCGTGTAATAAATTATTTAGTTTCTGCTTTATGGATGACTATTTGAAAGGAGAAAAACCAACTCTTCTAAAATGAGAAGCTGATGAAGTATCTTTTTTCTTGGCTCTGAATCATGCTTACATTCCATAGATGAAGATGTACAGAACTTGCTGGTTTTCAATCTATTATTTTACTGTACTGTGTTCTGACAGTGCAATTACATTTCTCTGGCATCACTTAAAGCCTATTACTTTCCCAGGGAGTTTAATACAGAAAAAGAAAAGGCTCACAACATTTTCATCTCTCTATATTGTCAGTCGTTATCAGGACTGGATCTTGTTTTTCTCTAGTTCAAGTTTCAGGCAGCTCTAGGAAATGTAAAAGCTTCACCATGAGCAAGATGGACAGAAAATCTGACAGCAGCATTTTGGTTGGAAGTGTACTCCACTGCTGCCTCTCCAGTGGCAAAAATCTGAAAAACTGCCTCCATCTGCCAACCTCACTAAGAAAGAATTTCAGACCCAGAAGTGAGGACAAGAGGGAGAAAGGAGGAAAAGGAAATTCTCCGGATCTAAAGATTTGTACTTGACAACTTGATGAAGAAAATACCATTTTTTTTCTTCTGTCAAGGCAGACCAAAATACTCTGTAGCCTTGAAGAACATTACTAAATGAAATTGCCATTTCCCAACCAATTGTTTCCTACAGCTGTTTGTGGCCAGTCTTTGCCAGCATCACATACGAATAAATGTCACAAAACACCATGTTTTTACCACGCTTTAGGCGAGATCCATAATACGATTTTCCTTTATCAGCTGGTCATCAGCATCAGCCAACAAGCAGGCGTTTGACCATCCCATCAGCACTCAGGCACGTCTTGTCTCTCTTGTGAGCAGCCCTTCTAAACCCAGCCCACACGGCCAGTGTGATGCAGCACCAGGCCCCTGGGGTTGCCATGTAACATCGGTCTTCAAATAAATGCCTCAATATTCATACCGCACTGACCCAAGAATGGTTCTACATTTCCTACCATCTTTTCCGAGGAGCCATAGTTACTTCAGCTTCCTGCAGCAGCTCTTGTTTCCTCAGATTTCCATTGGGGTGGGGGACAGAAGGGAGACAAAGTTCCTCTGAGACTCAAGGGTTAATCAGAAGTAGCTCATTAGAGTTAATTGGTTTAAACTGGAATAAGCCCAGAATCCAGCCTGTTGCCATTTAATCCATACCAGGATCTAAGTAATCAATGCCTCCTGATTCATCTCTAGGAAGTTCTTCACTAATACACCCATCTCCTGTTTGTGATCATTTCACCCCTTACTGTTTTCAAGCCATTTACCATTTGTCATTAAAAATTGACCATTTTTCGCTTGTTAACTAAAGACATGGTATTTTAAATAAAGTCAACAATTCACAAAGTCAGCAGCAAAATGGTAAAAAAAAAAACTTTGTACAAAATACTGTAAATATTAATATAAATTAACTTGGCATGCAACTTAAATAAATCCTATGTTATTGCAAGTTACCCAAGTGTATAAAGACTTGTATAAAGGAAAACTGAATGCCATATGTATCGGCTGTTTCCTCTAACCAAACACTACTGTAAATATATAATCTGTATAAAAAGATTTTAATTTTAGCATTATTTATGCAATAGAAATAAAGGGTTTTTTTCTTTTGATGAGGGGTGAAGTTTCTTTTTTTCCTCGTTTTGAAGCAGCTATTGGTATTTACTCATGCTCAAGTGCAAGAGCAGAAGCTAGATTTGCATGAAATATTAGGACAGAGACCTTGTCTTCCTTCTGAGGGATACGTGAACATTTGGAGTTTCTATTTTGCTTTGAAAATAGATTCATATATTTTAAAGCCTGTTGCTACAGTAGACGCCTTGACTGTTCAGAGCAGGGATCGATGCTTCGAGAGCAACACAGATGCGCAGGGCTTGTCAGCATGCCAAAGAGGGACTCACCTTCCCTGCGAGTGGAAGTCAAAGCCACAACTGCTGTGGCTGGTGGGCACCACATGCTCAGCGAGAAAGGTCAGACCATGCCATGTGCTCTTTTATGGCACTTGCCTAAAAATGCAAACCCATTTTCTTATACCTACCAGAGAGTCAGAGCCTGTTTCCCTGAGCTCAGCTGGGCTTGGGTCCAGTGCTGCGAAGAGGATGCTGATCACAAGCTTTTATCCAGTCTCTTTAATTCTGGCTCCATAGCACAAGAGCTGTTCTGTGAGGCTGAACTACACTCGTGTGTCCTGAAGAGCAGCTGCTCCCTTAGCAAATCCAGATCTCTTCATTTCACTGTAGACCATTTTCCACAGCTACCAGTCCGCCATGTCCTGCAAGCCATTTGGCTGCAGAAGATGAAGATGAGGTTAATGATTGCCCCCAAAATTGTTTGTAGTTGTGTCTACATTAAAGCTTAAAAAGAAACAGCTGATACAGGCAAGTTGTCTTCACCCAGGTGTACCCAAGTCACAGTGGTAGGACTGCTGTGACAATCGTGCAAACCCCAAAGTTCCCGCCATGCCCATAGGTAGAGTACCGTAACTACCTTGTGCTTGGAAAGGAGCTGTGATGCTTTCCCTAGACCTGGGCAGTTTTGCAAAAACAGCATTTCTGATTCCTTCATTTGAACTCTGAAAAAATGAGTGGTTTTCCCCAGACAATGCTCCATATTACACTCCATTTCCTGGATTCACCTTATTTATTAACTGCAACCATTTTGCCAACAGCCTGGCAGCTCAGACGGTGTTCCTTATTCCTGGAACCATCACAACTTCTGGCATGAGCAATTGTCTATGCATGGATTACCACTGAAGAGCAAGTGAAACAGGAAACTTACGCTTTCAAAATTTGTGATCTAATAGTTTAAAAAAAGATACTGTACACTCTAGTTGATCTCTTAGGTTACTGGAGAGTGTTTTAGTGAATGGCTTAGGAATGAACACGAATGCATTACAGGAGTCAATCAAATGTATGGTAGGAATTCCTATAGATTTATCGTAGGAACGAATGAGTAATCGAAGACATTCTCTGCTGGAAGGAGAAGCCTACACCACACTGCTCTCCTTTGAAAAGCGCTCTCACGCAGATCATTGCGTTCCACGTCCTCAATGAAACCACAGCTTTGACTGTTGTATTTCAGCCACCAGAACCATTCAGAGGTTGAAATTCATTGGTGTCATTGCTAGAGAACATCCTCTCTGTCAGCCCTCGGAGAGGATGAGCACCATGGTTAGCGTGATACCATTGGGAAATCTCCACTGAGTGCAGGGAGAAAACAAACTTTAAAAAAGAAAAACACACCGCATTTGGACTGAGACCAAACTGCTTCATCCCACCATGAAGAGCCCACAAAGACAACCACTGTTCCAGCTCTACCAGAGCCTGTTTAACTCTCGTGTAATTTTGATGCTCTCTATTCAACAGAGAAATACAGGTGAAGGATACCATCCAAAAGCCCCATCCCTCAGCTGTGCCCCAGCAGGAGGTTTCAGGAGCCTGCTGCTGCGGGAGCAGGCACTGGCAATGGGCAGGAATGACCGCACAGGTCTAATCCAGCTCTTGGGGAGTCGGTGGAAACGTTCCCAGACTTAGTGGGATTTGGATTAGGTCATTGTACAGCACA
This sequence comes from Buceros rhinoceros silvestris, assembly GCF_000710305.1. Taxonomy (NCBI): domain Eukaryota; kingdom Metazoa; phylum Chordata; class Aves; order Bucerotiformes; family Bucerotidae; genus Buceros; species Buceros rhinoceros. Next base: position 45,614 of record NW_010407651.1, on the reverse strand, counting down.
GTATTTCACACCCTGGCTCTTTGCTTTGTTTAAATGGAGTCTGGCCAAGGCCTCAAATTTAATTACTGAAATACAAATTCTGAAGAAATAAGGTTTTCTTACTCTGAATGAAGTTCAGACATGGCCCCATCTAAAACCTTTTGCCACCATTGGGCTCTCCAAGTTCAAAACTCTCAGCAGAGAGTGTCTTGGCTGGACACAATATTTCCTGTAGGTAGGTGCACTCTGCCCATGACCCTTTAAGCTGGTTTTAATGCTACGATCTCCTCTGCTCAATATGCACTCCTTGATTAACACCTATAGAAAGTATTTGCTAATGCAAATTCAGAGGCAGTAATTTATTTGGTACAAGCTAGTTAAATCCTGGCGCAGCTTTCCCATTTAAGTATAGACTAATATCATCTTGTTTTAATTGCTTCTTTAAGAGTTTCTTAAAAATGAAAAACATTTTAATTAAAAAATTCACTAAGAATATCTTCCAGATCTTTTCCCATTTGTTCTTCTTCCCACCAAAATTATCAGCACTTTTGTAAAGTTCTAAAGAAAGTAATTACAGCAGATGTTGATCACTGCTGCTAAGTGTTGTGGTTGCTGGATACTACACATCAGTCTCCCAACTTGTACTTTTTTTCAGCTTTCTGAAACAGAAATTTCCATTCTTGGTCTTTGCTCAGGAAGGAGGTTGTCTACACAGAGGCTGGGATGCTTTCATGCCAGCTGCTAAGGCTAGAAGTTGGGGGTGGTGGGGGGAGAAGGGGGAAGAAAGGAGGAGGTAGAATTCAGGAACTGCTAGGGATACAGAGATTTGGGCTAGCAATGGTGAGGAATAGCTGAAAGCTATTTCATTTTACCTATAATAGCATTTGTAATGAAAAAAGATTCTGCTCCACCATCGCCACCTCGAAAGACAAGATGATAAACCCACTAGAAGTGCCACCAGCACACGCAATGTTATGGCGGTGCAGATATATCAGCCTGAAGATGCCAAGTGTGCACCTGCCATGCTGTAAAAAAGGTCTTTTAACCCCAATTTCTGTCTAGATCTCCACTTGCCCATAATAAGTTGGCTTTAGAATAAGCTGTCAAAACCAATTCACCATATAACGACAGACAGGTGAGAAAATCACAGGATGACCATACATACCACTACAGACAGAAATTCAATGCAACAGCATAAGCACAGGGTCAGCAACCTGTAGCGTGATGTCAATGGTGCAGGCCAGCAAATATTCAGTGTCCTGTGGCTGCTCAGAGGGAGGGCTGCAAAACTATTTGAGGAGCAGTGTCTCCTACTTCTGCTTCAAGCAAGGAAAATAACATCTGGCGGTGTTGCCTTAAGCATTTGCTGATGATGGAGCGCCTGTAGGTCTGAGCTAAGATTACAAACAGAAATAGAGAAAACTCTGGAAGAGGATCATCTGAAGTTGTGCAAAAGCTCCAGCTCTTCTTTCTCTACCTCACAAGTTAGTCTCACAAAAATTTCAGGTCTCTGCCTTCAGCTCATCTGTTTTCAGCCTCTGTCCTTCTGAAGCCATCACGTTGGATCTGCCAGAGAGGTCCTGCTCCACTGGAGATGCCAGAGGAGTGCCCTGCAGGCATACAAACAGGACATACATGGCTGATTTTGACACATCATGGAGAACAGAAGCTGTTTCCTATAGAGCCAAATTTCATGCACACAAATCCTGGGGCAAAACCACGACTACTGCAAAACCCTGGCACTGCGGGTCTCTTGTGCAGGCAAGGTCAGCTACCTGGAGAGAACGGTGGGGCAGGCAAGGCTCAGCCGGCATCTCAACTCAACGGTACAGCCGTGGGGACAAAGCAGCGCTCTCAGGGGCATACCAGTCCCAAGGAGAACATGCCCGTGAGCACGGCTGCTACTGAGCCATTTCCAGATTCAACAAGTTCCAGCCTGCAGAGTGTTTTACAGAAAGTATTAGAACCTCCTGAAGTGAAGGATTTCGAATGGAGGGTCTGAGACCCCAGCACTGGCTGTACGAACAGTACCACTGTAATAAGGGTAATCACTGCATGCTACATGGAAAAACCTCTCAAGTGATTGCTGTTTGCAAAGGCTGATTAAATATAAATTAAACTCATCTGCGTGTTCAGCAAGATATGTGAATCGAATAGCAAGAGCATCCTTCCCACTGGCTGTGTGGAGCATTTGGGGAGCTCATCGCATGGCCTGGCGTGTCTGCACACACAGACTGCTCCACACCTTCTGGACCAGCACCACAACCTTGGCATCTCTGTGTCACTGACATCAACCAACCACGTTCGCTTACATAGGGATGATTTCAGATAGAGCACGAACAAGCAATTCATTAGCCTCAAGTTGTTCATGGGGGAGAAGTACAGTTCAGAAATTGCCACTGACAAGTTACCAGTTACCGCTGCTCATCTTTTTTTTTTTGACTTCTCTAAGCGCCTCTCCGTCTTGTGCGCCTGGGTTAGAATGGAATAGAATAGGACAGGACTATTGCAGTTGGAAGGGGCCTACAACAATCATCTAGTCCCACTGCCTGACCACTTCAGGGGTGACCAAAAGTTAAAACTTGTTATTAAGGGCAGTGTCCAAAGGACTCTTAAACCCTGACAGGCTTGGGGCATTGACCACCTCCCCAGGAAGCCTGTTCCAGTGAAGAAATGCTTCCTCAGGTTCCTGGCAATGCACTGGGTGCTCCATGAGCCCTCACCATTAAGTAACCAGACAAACTATATGTGATGAAGGGGCCAATTCTGCATCACCAAGCATCCTGGCTATGATTAAGAAGAGATTTCTTAACCTTCTCCTGTATTTATTTACAGAAAGAGTCGTAAAGCATTGGAACAGGCTGCCCAGCCTGGAGGGGTTTAGAAAACATATAAATGCGGTGCTGAGAGACATGGTTTAGTGGTGACCTGGCAGCGCTGGTTTAGCAGTTGGACTGGATGATCTTAAAGGTCTCTTCCACCCCAAACAATTCTGTGTTTCTGAGACTGTACGAGGGAGAGCCTTATTTCTAAATCTGAACCGTCATCCAGAGAGCCCGGAACTGGTGCCATCTCCAGCTTACAGCCTGTGCCTGGGGAGCAGCCTGGACCTCCCTGGTACAGAAGGGATGGAACTCAGCGCTGAGCACCCTGCACATGGGAGGTGTTTGGAAAACCTGTGGATTTCTCCTGCCTCTATCCAGATGGGTCTGTTGATCCTGGGCTGAAGGTAAGACTTGCTAAGTGAAACCAAAGGATAACTGGTTTCTTGAGTTATATGGTCAGAAATAGCAGTCACACACCCCAAGACATGAGATTTTTTCTCACTATTTGTAAGGAAGAATTTTTGCGTTCAAGAAGGAGCCTGGAGACTTTGTGAACAGGCAAATCAAGGAAGATGAGTGAAGAAGCTAATGACCAAAGCTAGAAAAGAAGGGATGTTGCTTCTTACCATGTTGCGTGAGTTCCTCCTGTGCTGGTGCCAATTTTAGTGTCTTACCTCACTTCAAACCAGAGACAATCTAAAAGCCTGAAAAATACTGAAAATGGGAATTGCTTCTTATGGTGATAGAAGGATTCAAGTACCAGAAACAGGCTTCAGGTTAGGAACTGCCAACATACCCCTGACAAAATTAAACGTATTTACAAGTGCATAACGCACACTTCAATCATGAAGACCTTTGACCACCTACTTTGAATATTTATTATTTCTTAAACTCAATTTCAGCAAGAATTTTTTAAATTAATTAGCTACTGTTCTATTCATTTGGAAACTGGTGTCAACGTTCACCGCCTCTTGGACAAATTAAGCTGGCAATTATTTTAAAATGTTTGTGCCTTATAAAGAGGTAAAACAAGCATTGGTTCAGAGGACGGAAAGGAAGAAACACCTCAAGAGGGACCACGCTGTGTCCGAAGTGAAAAGAGGTTCCGCATATAGATTTGCTTATACTGGACTTGGTAATAGGTTTAGAGGAAGAGACAGGCAGCGTATTAGGGGTACTGCGAATCGTTGGTACTTCTTGAGAAAGCAGTTTCAGTGCTGCCATGATAAACTGCTTCTGAGAATTCAGGGTACAGACTGCTGCTATCTGTCAGGCAGGAAGCTGGAGTTCAGATCACAATTGCAATTCTTGTAATGTTTTGAACCAAATCAGGGAGCGAACTTGCACGAAAACGACTCCTTTATGTAGAAGCTGGCAAAGTTAAAACCACTTCTGGCTTTCAGGAAGCCCAAAGCACCCTCCAGCACCCTCGGTAAGCGCAGTGTGTCTCTGACAGACTTGCTGAACTACTAACCCATTCTAGCAGAGAGCCCTGCGCTAGCACAGAGGTTGTTATTGCTGCAACCGTGCCAACACCATGCTCCCAAAGAAGGGTTAGCATTTAATTCTTTCTTAATTTGCTTTATGAAATATTGACGTGCTGGTGCCTTTGCAATAAGCTATAAAGACATCTTGTACATGGTGTGCAGCGGGAGCTCGGTGATGCGTATTTACTTATCCCTTTCGCTAGGTTTGGCTCTGAACAGCCGTGCTGAAATTGTTAGAGAACGCCCTGGGCTGAGCCAAGCAGATACCAGCAGGTAGAGCTAACAACCAGTGTTAATAAAAATCAATGGAGCATTCTTACAAGGCAAACTGTTATCCCTTCGCAGCTCACAGTCTCCTCACTCTGACAGAAGATGATGATCAACAGATGTAGAAGCATCAGCTGGGGGCAGCTCCAAAAAGCTGTCTCTTAAACACATCCTTTTACAGGCCCAACCATCTGATTTATATATTCACAGACATTTTTTAATACTTCTGGGACACCTTATCTCATTGGCTAAACAAATCCACTTCTGTCTGCATCATTTCTAAGTGTGAAATAATGTTAGTAAAGTTATCGTGACCCCAGTGATAACAGAACCCTTCCAGTCACAGTGACCTCATTAATAAAAATCCTTTGTATTGAAATGCTCCAGCTTTGTAAAGGTCTTTCTGCTTGACAAAGAAGTCTTGGGATAATAGCATCCTTGTGGCCTTCCAAACATACTCCAGTCCAACACATGACCTCACCACACTGCTTTATGGCTTTTTGCAGAAACAATGCTGCCTTCTGTATCTTGGGGAAATGGTTCACTCCTCTGGTATGCTAAGGTAGGGTTCAGGAGCAGAGCTTGCGGCTCACACCTCTCCCCTAATCCAAACTAGGAGCATTTACTGAGCAACTGCAAAAACAGGTTGAGAAGTAGTAATTTGCCTTCTTGCTGTCTCTGAAAAATAGGATGAGGAATTACTTTTTTGTTGGCATTTGCAGCAGG
>NW_010407651.1:799-40239 GCF_000710305.1 Buceros rhinoceros silvestris | reverse complement strand
ATCCAGCAGAAATTAAGCTGCACACATCCACGTGTACCCTGCTGCACTGTAGGTTCCAGCTAGGAGCACCTTGGAGGCTGCCACAAGCCCCATGTTGTCCCCAGTCCTCTAAACTACAGCCACAGAGGTGGGTTGGTCAAAAAAAGGAGGTAGCTGGCATGGGAGACAACTTTCCTGACATATTCCCACTGCAGCACAAAAGATCTTTATCTCTGGGTGTTCATCTTAACCACCGGCAGCCAGGTTACATTGTAGACGTCCACTGGTTGTTAGAACTGCCTGTGTCTCCATGGCCACTGTAGACTCCTCTAACAAGCAGTGTAACAAGCTGCTCATCCAAATCGTGCCCTAGATTCGACGGAGCCACAGCTGCTCGTACAGGGAGACAAGCTCAGGTGTAGGCACCTGAACTGTAGCCATCCACATTTCACCACCTGGAGCCTCTCCCTATCTCTTTAGCTACTAGGAAAAATGATAGGAAGACTCTTCACGGTCCTCCCCAGCCTGTAGGAATCTGTAAGTGTCCTAAGCACCAAGAGAAATTTTCCTGTTTGCCAACCAGCTCAATTTTCTCACCACTCATCCTCATCCCTGCAGTCAGAGCTGACATCGCTAGCGAATGACACCAGATGAGACAAAGGCTGGCCCAAGAGGGACCTGAAGTATGTCTCTATTTGGGGGGATCCTCATGTAACTTCCATGAGATCCAAATACTTTTTTTTTCCTGAATCCGATCAATAACCTGGTAAGACTCTGTTGACCCAAGTTCTTATTTGCACAAGTCCGTCACTGAAGTCAGAGGCAGAGCTGACCTAAGCAGCAAATAAAGCGAATAAAGAATTCATGGTCGCTCCGAGTAACACAAATGCTCCGTGTCTTTTTCTTTCACAGTAAATGAGTGTAAATAGCAGAGTCTGCCTCTGTTCTGGAGAACAAGAAAAGCATATTCATTTTACTTGGTTTTGTTTTCTGACTCCTCTCTGCACACAGATGAGCTACCTTAATTAATGCAAGCTTATTATGAAATTAGAGCACCAATATAATGAAAGCATTGATTAAAAAGCCAATAAAACAACCAGCAAAACCTCTTTTGAAAGAGGAGCAATATGAATACTACTTGATTAAATATTACAATTCAGTCAATATTTAACCATACAATTGTATTGACTTAATTTCTACATTGAGCTGAGAATAAGCATCTCTTGGGACCTAATTATGTCAGTTTTGCTTCCCTTGTTGTTCGCTAGAGTTTGTGTGTTCGCTTGTTTTGATATTTTCTAAACTTCTGACAGAGCAGATCTTCCATCCCGGGGAATCATACTCCATGAAGCTAATTCATAGGTAATGAGGAGTTCTGGTAAATGTGTTTATCATTGGAAATCGACTTTAAGAAATTCATCATATCTGTAAAAAGAAGAGAGCCCCCATAATGAGCTTGTTAATGAACTTGGCAGCTAGATCAAATCAAGAGCCTTGCCCCAGATTTACTAAAGGTCACCCTGGTGCTTAGTAAAGAAATTTGCCTCTCTCCTTTCCACACCCACCTAGAGAAACATTGCTGCGACATCCAAAGCCACCTCCAGCTCCTCAATGACACATGAGGAGGCCACATGTTTGGAGTCACCTCTAGCAGCAGATCAATCTGCAGCACATCAGACTCCCAAGTCCAAAAAACAATTGGTCATGACCACCAGGAGGCCATTAGCACACTCACCCCAAGGCTCACACCTACCCACCAGGCAGAGCACCAGCATCCCTTCGTGTGGGCCAGGCTGTCCTCACAGCAGAGCCCCTTACCACCACAGATCACCGGGGAGAGGCCAGACAAAACTCAACCAGTGCTCCAGGATGCAGTCCCTCTGGCTGAAGATGATTTCCATCTGATTTCCTCCACACCAAGGACTTCCTCTCTGGGAAGAGTTGGCCAAAGCAATGGCAGTGTGGTCCTGGCACTTTCTGTGCTCTCCGCGGAGTGAGCCATTAGCACCTCAAGTAACATTTGGGAATATCAGAAAGCCTGGATGAAGCCCCACGCCCAGCCGCTCCCTGTTGTGTGGGGTGAAGAAAGGAAGGCTGTTCTCCAGATTGTCCAGACATTTCTAAATGCATCCCAGTGCTCGCTGAGCAGCTGCTTGCGAGACAGACGTTTTTGGAAGAAACAAGGTTGTGTGTCAGATTCTTGCAGGCTCTCTGAAGCAGCAGCACAGCTTTGTTTGCCTTTTCCTTTTCTGCTATGGTATTCTCCAATTTGTTTTACTCAGGGAAACAAAACAGCTACAAAGTAAGCACCAAGGAAGCACAGATGAAAGGGAAGAGAAGGAACAGGTTTTCTAGCACTTTTGGGTTTTTTTGCTCAGCATTTTCACTGGACCCTTAATTGTGTCCGCAGGAACATCTGACCTCACTAGTGTGTGCAGCTGACTCTCTGCATGGTCACAGGCTGTGCTAACGCCTCTGAAGCAAAGGCCACCTTGCATAGAAAGATGTGTGTTTTCATCAGGAAGGTGTCTTGAGATCTCGCAGGGCTATCAGAGAGCACCCAGGGATCTGACACCGTGCAAGTGTGGTCTGTTTTGTCTCTATACCTGACATGGCTGCACAGCTCCGAGCAGAGGTTTTACAATGCCTGCCTTCAAATAAAGCCAGGATAAAGTGTGAAAAATTGAAGGTTTGTCCTACCTGATAAGTGCAACTCCTCTAGCTCCAGAAACGGTGGGACACTTGTCGGGTCACATTCCACTTTCCCTGATAGAAGGCATCACTTGCTGGCAAAAAATATTACTCAGTCTCTGAAGGAGAGATTTGGTTTGGTTTTAGTCTCCAGCCACACCCCAGAATGGACAGATGACAAGCTCTGATCTAGACCTGAGCGGCCACACCACCTCAGCCCTGTTCTCACCACCCCGGACCTGTTGGTGCCGACCCCAACACCGTGGCACCGAACTCACCACCCTGGACCTGATTGCAATGGCCCCGCCAATCCAGCCCTGTTCTCACCACCCTGGATGTGTCGGCGATGCCCCCGCCACCTTGGCACCGTTCGCACAACCCTGGACACGTTGGCGACAGGGTGGTTTTTCAATTCACTGTTCTTACACCTGCACTTCTTGACAATAATCTGTGTGCAAAGTGTAAGCTCTCTCTCTGCAGCTCTATCAAAAGTCAAGGTGCTACACGCAACGGATGAGTGCCTTCAATTCCACCCCCAGCTATGTCGGCAACGGAAAACCAGACCTTTGCGTAGGCAGAGATCACGCTAACAGAAGATAGCTTCCCCTCAAACCCAGATATCTGTGAGCTTTTATTACAGACCTTGTAGCTCGTTTCTCAGAAACGATGACTGGCTGCAGCCTCTACTCTGCTGGTTCAGAGAGTGTCCATGCCAGAGGAAGAAAAAAAGCTCCTGAACTGCACCTGGGATCTCCGAGGTAAGCAGGTCCCAGCCACTGCTCAAATGATGGGAGCACGCACAGAGGCTGCGTGACATCCCAGAGCACACACAGTTTCTGGTTAGCCGTGCTTTTCTCTTACTGCAGCAGGAAGAGTTGGCACCTTCATACAGAAACATCTCCTTCATGCCCTTTCTTCACCTTCTTCTCCAAATAGCCAGTTACTGACTTTCCTTCTAGATGCCTTTGTATGAAGTACTGTGATCATCTTGCTGCTTCAGGATGCAGGATAACCTCAGCTTTTTGAGGTCATTCAGTGCTCCCTCTGTCCTGCAGTAAACCACAGCGGGAAGAAACCCCACGGACCTTGATGAACCTTCTCCATAGTAAAGCCCCTGCCAGAGCATTGCTTCAGCCCCTGCCAGAATTAATTCAGGAGCGCAGCGGGGCTGTCAGGGTGCTTTCCTTCAGGAATCCAACACAAGCCTCATCTTTTGCTTAACAACCAACCAAAGCTTAGGCATGAGACTCTTCCTCCATCTCGGCAGGCTGACACTCTTCATCAAGGAGTCCTGCCGGCTGCAGGCGAGATGGGCGCTACTGCCCACAGGGCTCAGCTCTGCTCAGGTCCAAGCACCTACCAGGGATGGGCAGAGAGCTGTATGGTCTGAGAACAAGAGCACTCTAAGCGCCTCCTACATCTCAGCTGAGTGCAGAGCTTTTCTCCTAATGACGTGTCCATGTCAATGAAACCACCATGCTCAGGGGTGGCCAGCACCAGCTCCAGCCCGTGGGAACTGACTTTCCAGCTTGAATGCGGGTTTGTTTTGGCCTTGCTGTGACATACGTTGAAGATCAGCAAGTGGAAATCGTGAGGGCTGGTGATAGTGCCCAGAGCAGATGAATCAGAGTCCCTTGAACCCAAGATAAAACCCTGAAAAGGGGAAGAGGAAAGAAGCACCTTTGGAAGTGGGAAAAGTAAATATTGCAACGTGTGCCTGGCTACTGCACAACTTGATAGTGCTGCTAAAATCACACCGCTCTCCCTAATAACTCAGCACAAATAACATAACGCTGAATTAAGATTTGTCCACAGTGAATTAATGGGGATTGATTTAGAAGAATATTAATGTTTACATAGAACAAGCCGTGTCCCTGGCTGCCTTTCAAAGCAATTCTGTAAACTATAAAAAAAACCTAATTAAAAAGGTCTGAAACACTTCCCTTTATACTGCTAGAAACCCTTTGTCTAAAAAGTTGCCATACTCAAAGGTCAGCATAAACCTACAGCTTCTGCTTTAGCCTCACAACCCAGGATCTTTTTCAGCCCAGGAGACTGTCTAGATGCTAGGGAAAGGACAAGGTGACCGATCCAGAGCACTTGGCATAGAGGGACTTTATCAAATGACATGGCAATGGGCACATTGCTAACACTGCTCCCAAGGACCTCAGTATTATGTAAAGCTCTTGCAGGGGACTGAGCTGCATAAAACAAGCCAAATCAGGTAACGAGCAGATTCTCCTGTGTTCCTGCCACTTCTGCCACGTTGCAAGAGACCAAGCTCTCCCACCAAAGACCAGGTCTGAAAGTATGCACATAAACCAGAGAGTATGACTAAGAAATACAAAATCTACGGTATTTCCATGTACACATACATATACAGCATTCAGACAGCACTGCAGAAAGAGCAAGAATAGGAGGAATAAGTCACACATCACCAAGCCTGCCTGCGGGGTGAGAATGTGAAAGGTCTCAAGATTAACATTTAAAAGGGAGGGTTGTTTCACTTTCTTCTGCTGATGAGCTCAAACCAATCATGACCACAGAGAAATTCATACTGACATCCTGTGACGAGCCTTTGAGTAACACCAAAGTGTTTTATTAAAAAGACAGCTCAGAACTCGTATTTCTTTCACTGTCACTATCCCTCTGGTTTGGGGGACAAGGGCGAGAAAACCTGTGCCCCTGCCAGGACAGGGCTGGGGATAACCAGCTCCCATGCTCCCTCCACGCAGTGAGGATGGCCGAGGCAACACTGGTGTGCGGAGAGAAGATGACGAACACTGTCCCCTCGTACCTGGAAAGCGTGCCATGCGATACACACATGGAAAACCAGGCCAGGCCCAACAAAACAGATTCTCACCACTGACCTGGCCATGCCAAGGTAAAGGGGGGGCTGCAACCCAGGCAGGAGATGGCATTGCATGCGTATGTGGGTATGTGTCTCTCCAAGAGATGCTCACAGCCAGACTCTGAAATAACTGGCCCTGTTTTGCTCCTGGTGTTTTGGGAGAGTTGGAGGGGAGTTCAAAAGCATGGCCCGTGCAGCAACCCCGCTGCCCTTGCACGCCCTTTTCCATCACTGCTCATTTAACGCTGCAGCCTGAAGCCAGCCTTCCAAGTGCTGTACCCTGCCTTTCTGCAAGCCTCCCATCATTTGCAACATTAAATTGCGAGAGCCATTTATCTGCCTTCAGACCAAACCTCCAAGGTGCAGGGCAAATTAACCGGCTCCATCTGCGCTGCCCACTTCCACGCCGTACGTGGGGGAAAGGAGCGCATGCTGCAAGGGCACGGGGACTCTCTTGACAGCCTGTGCTAAACTACACGGGCTGCTGCCTGCCTGGTAGCCTGTTTGGGCCCTAAATCTATTCCAGTAACAACTTCTCTTGTAACCATAGCAGTCCTGCAGTTGCCCTTTTCTCATTTCTGCACTGAAATATGTTTAAACAGGGCTTTGTTCACTTCAAGGCACAGAGAGAGGAAACCAAACAAGCCTGTGCTGCTCGTAAAGCTTCAAAAGCATCACAGGCTGCACTTCCTCAATTAACACCACCCTTCATTTCACCGCCCATGAAAACTTCACAACACGACTTAACAGAAATGCGTTTAGCTTCAATGCAGGGCTGCAGGATAAGAATAACCTCTCCTGAGCTGGGGAAGGGGACAAAGGCTGATATTTGGACACTTGATTGCAGCCACTGAAGAGACCATAACTGCTGAGGAGGCAACGACCTTGTCACAGCTGCCAGCCCTTCTAGTGCACTGCCTTGGCACATTCCATTGCTCAAAAACTTCCTTCTCCCCGAGTTTGTCTCTTCCCTTGGAGCACAAGTTCCCAGACTGTGTATCTGCGTTTAGCGTGTATCCGGGGCTAAACTACAGCAGTTGTTCTCTCACCCAATGACCCCTCCCCAGCCGAGAAGGCAGACTGGGAAAGGGAGAGGAGACCCACAGGTCAAAATTAAAATGGGTTTAATGAAACAGCCCAAGTAATATCAATGCCAGTATAAAGTACATGAAGTTATACTCAGCCCAGCGAAGGTACAGAGGTCACAACAAACATGAAAGCACTTCTCAGGAGCAGGAAGAGGAGCAGGGTCAGGAGGAGCCTAAGCAAGAGTGAACACTCCCTCCCCTGAGCAAACCTCCCTTTATACTTTGTACAATGGGACCCACCTGAGATCCAGCTCGGGGCAGCTGCCCTGGCTGACTCCAAACTGCCAGCAGCCTGCACTCCATGGCTGGCCTGTGAGTCAGTCCCAGCAAAACCAGGGCATCGTGCTGGGAGCTCCTCAGCTCTCCAACCCGCTCCCACACCTGCCGAGACAGTTCGAGCTCTCACCCCACGGATCCAACCCTAAGAGCAGGAGATGCTTGGAAGTCTCACGGCTGGCAGAGGGCGCAGCTCTTCCTCCTGGATGGAGTTTCCTATTCTCTTCTCTTGCCTTGGGATCCTGGGGACCTCCTGTGGTAGAAAGTAAGAACGCGTTTATTTGAGGGAGAGAGGACTGAGCAGTCCAGGCTGCAGAGCTCCTGTAAAGAAACTTCAGAAAGAGGAGACAAGCTGCTCCCAGACAGGAGCAATTAGCCCTCCCCTTGACGAGACTGCAAACAAACAGCTGGGCTAGGAAAGGTCCCTGCAGCCTTTAGAGGGACACGGGGAATGACTCCTGCTCTTGCAGCACAAACCACACAACCCCGAACCGAGGAGGCTGCAGTGATGCCAGGCCAGTGGTCTCCGTCCTTGGAGTTCCCCATGAAGACCTTGGGAAGCGGACTCTGAAGCCTCACTCCTCAGTCACTTCTTGCAGGACCCTGCCCGGGGGAATGATGCCGGCTTGTCTTTACGCAGAGTCAGGCTTCACCGTGCTCTGTGTTGGTGTTCCTGTCCTCCAGCCCCAGCACTGTTTTTGCTGGCTGTTTGAGGCTTTCCTTGGTGGGGAAATACTCAGACAAGGAATATCTGTGTTGCTCGATGTACAGAGCAAGGGCTGTTGTCCCACCACATGCAGTCTGTCTGTCACCACTCCTACAACCCAGCTGCAGCGCTCTCTCCTGAGAAGCTCACACAATTTCTGTGTTGGAAAAAGCCAAGAGCTCGCCAGACCCAGCAGTTCCCAGTGCTGATGATAATGCACCAATGCTTTTGCTGCTTGCACAGCATCAGGGCCATCTCTGCCTCCCTCAGTGAGAGTGCTGGGGGGTGGGGTGGGGGGGTGGGTAAGAGGCAGGGAGCGAGCAAGCAGTTGTGGGGACCTTAGCTGCCCACTGGCATTAACCCACATCAAATATTGAGGAGACTTTCCACGTCAAGGAGAGAAGTGGTCGGAGTTGAGTTTCACAGAATCACAGAATGGTTGGGGTTGGAAGGGACCTCTAAAGGTTTCTAAGTCCAGCACCCTGCAGTGAGCAGGAACATCTTCCACTAGAGCAGGTTGCTCAGAGCCCTGTCCAGCCTGACCTGGAACGTTTCCAGGGAGTTTGAAGGTGAGATGTGACTCTGCATCTCCATCTTTCCGCCAGACTCTTCCAGCCCCGGCACTTGGTCATCCTAAGGCAACAGAACTCTGTTGCTCTCCCCTCCTGCTACTGGGCTTTTGATGACGTCAAGCTTTCCCCCTTGCCTGACTGCGTAAACCCCCACTTTGACAGACTGATGGCCAGGACATTTGCTTTAGTTAAGGATCAGCATGAAAAGACACGCAAACACAGAGGACATTGGACTGTGTCCTGCACAGCCCGACACTTTCCCCAGGCTCAGCATGTGGCCTTTGTATACAGTAAACCCGGGACGTGTGGCCGATAAGAAGAAAGCATCTCTAAGAGGCCTCGCTAGCAAGAAAAGCACCTTTCAGATGTGTCTGGCACATTGAGCTGCAAAGTCACGTTCCTATTTGTTGCCACATTTACTGAGCATCTAACTCCTGACCCGGAACCGCATCCCGAGGGTGCTGGCTGGACAGACTCCCGCGCCTCTCTCCAGCTGGGCAACTCCAAACCATTTTTAAATACACCTTTTGGTAAGCTGAGGCTCAGTCTTCCTGGCTAAAGCTTCACATAAAGTCACATTGTCACCAGGGTGCCGTGCTCAGGCAGGAGCCATTCGCAGCAGTATTCAAAAGCCATTTTTTGCCCCCATTTGGGATTTGCCAGCCCCACGGGCAAGTCCTGGGCTGCTCCCAGCCTTGCCACCACCCTGTGTTTCAACCCTGCAGAACTGCCGGGCTGTTTGCTTTCCAAGCACAAGATGGCACTGAGGAAGCAGCTTTCCTCTCTGTGTCGCTGGCTCAGCAGTGCCCACGCAGGACAGGATTCTCTCCGGCTGCACCTCTGCCCTGGGGGCACAGCTGCTTGGATGCCATGGGGGCTTCAAAGGCAGCAGAAACCCCCATACTCAAAATACATAATGACCCCCAGCTTCACCCTCCGTGTGAGTAACAGTCCGCTCCGTGAGCCCTGGGGGGTTCAGACACGCATCGTCCCACCAGACACCTCTTGCTGCCACCCAGCCAGGACCAAACCCATCATACTGTGCTGGGGTTGCCCCTGCATCCCTTATGCGACTTTCCTGCTCCCACTGAGGTCTCACACCACACACAGGGCACTAGGGCACGGGGCAGCACCCTGCTGCCTGTGGTAGAGTGACGATGGAGCTCCCGCCAGGGACTTGGCTCCCGGAAAGGACACCCATCCTGTTTACCTTACCAAGGTTCTCTTGCAGTTGTGATTTCCACTTAACCAGGTGAACTGTTGTTATTTTTAAAAGTTATTTATTTTCAACATGCAGGCAGTGCAACTTGTTTCCCTTCACCAAGAAGGGGGAAAGGCTCCCACTAGGATGGCACCAGCCCCACGGGCAAGGAGTGGCCTCCAAGTAAGAGCTGAGCACCAGCACCTTCCCAGGGCTGCCCAGGAGAGGGGAGCAGCGACGAGGCAGCTGCCAGCACTGCTGGAACACACAAGATGATGGACATGAGCCTCACTGCAAAGGGGACAGATAGTGACAACCTCACCTCACGCTGTTTGCCCACCTGAGAGGCTGGCACAAATGAAGACAGCGGCCGAAACATGAAGCACCTCAGACCTCTCTGTGGTATTTCAGGAGCCTTCTGGCTCAAGGAGATGGCAGAGCAAGAGAGAGAACCCCCAGTCTAGCAATAAATCAAGCACTCTGCCTCCTCTCTAGCTCTCGGGATGGGCATCAGCACCCAGGACAGGCAGGGGCACAGGCAGGTGGGTTGCTCACATCCATCTCCCTGGCCTCAGAGCAGAAACCTGCAGGTCCTGTGCTAGGACTATGCCCACACACCCTTCCCTGTCTCTGCCCTTCACATTGGGCATTTCAGCCATCTCCTTTGCCGTGCTTCGCGTAGTCCCCAGCTCGGGGACACCCATGGTGTTCAGGGCATCTGGGGTCTCTCATCATAAACGGCTGGAACAAGCTGCGTACAGCAAAGCTGAAAAACAACAGTCATGAAACGTTAAACAGTGCGCTGAGGAGCAAATACCTCCTAGGTGGTTTTCCAGGCCAATGGTTACAACATCATCTCTGTACGTTTACACACAAACAATAATAATTAAAGCAAAACCCAACAGAACTGTCCGCACTCCTCATCGGATTCAAAACTGAAAAAAAAAATCCTCCTTGGGCAACAATTACACTATTTTTTGTGCTATTTAGCTACTCGGAGACTGACAGGAGTCCCGTCTTTTAACGAGACATATTATAGGATGTACTTCTGTAGGTTGAGATCTCGCGCACTCAGGGAAAAACTATGTCTCTGCTCCAGGATGGGAGTGGGAAGTTTCATGCTCAAAGGCCCTCGGTGTGGCAGACTTCTTGCAACAAATACCATTGTTGACTGGATTGGCTGTCTCATTGCAGTTTAACAGCAAAATTGCAGGGAAGTGGATAAGCTTATTACTTTTCATAATTTCATGCACAAATTTGCAGTATGGGGGAAGTTGTTCATTAAAATGTGAAAAGCAGCTTGCGTGATTTTAAGGTTTTACGGGCTCTGGTTCAAAGGCTTGAGTAATAAATACATTTTACCCACCACCCTTTTCCAGGAAGGATTCAGGTACTACGGGGCCTTCATTTTGTATGCAATCAAATATTATGTAATATTTTAATGGGCGTTTTTCATTCCTCACCTTGCAAGTCCAACTGTTAAATAATTCATGCAAGACTAATGACGGAGTCCCCCCTCCTCTGACTGCAACGGGTAGACGCTCTGTTCACATCTCTTCACCTGCAGTAAAAGGAAATTGGTGCTAGCTGGGATCACAGAGGGCTGGGAGCAAGATTTCTAGCTGCATTTCCAGCTCTGAGGCTGCTTCCGTAGTGCAGCAGTCAGGAGCGGTTAGCAGCCAGCGCCGGCATTCAGCCCGCAAGCACTCTCCTTGCAAAGCATTAATTTTTTTCTAAAGGTGCATCTCAGAAAAATCATGTTTCCCCTCGCCAGCTATTGTCAGCGATCACTTGCCTCCCAGCAGTCAGGAGATAGCAGCTGATTAATATCAAATCTTCGGGAGCTGTTAGATACCCATCAAAGGCTGAGGAGTGTGTCTTCTGCCTATAGAAACAGTTTAACCACTGATGGGATTATAATTATCTCGCAATCAACTGCAACAAAGCAGCTCAGCAGGAGCTGTTACATTTAACAGAGGAGGTCAACTAAATTATCCTAGTGGGAGAGTAAATGTGAGAGCACGACCTTGCGCTATAGATTGCTCATAATTAATTGGGTTTATGATTTATGTTGGGGCCAAGTTTTCACTGGTGGTCCCAGGCCTGTGGGTCACATGCAGAGCACCTGGATGGTCCCTTGCTGTCACCTCCCATTGAGGATCTGGGATACGTGAAGCCTCTCTGCACCAAGCACAGAGCGATTCCTGGCTCCCGTGGTCACGGATGAGCCAGAGGGAGGTGCTGCTTTTGGGCTAGGAACTATGAAAGAGATGCAGCTCACTCTTCTCTGGACCAGAAGAAACATGATGCAGGGAAAAGGAGCAGAAGGAAAAAAATCCACCCAGCTTTTCTGTCAGGGCTGGGGAAGGCAGAAAGGCTCAAGCTTGCCATTCGAGCAGGAAAATGCAGCCTAGACATGTGAAAAACATTTCTGTCAGTGAGGCGAGGAAGCACTGATGAACCATCAGTGGTGGTTCAGGACCAGATGGAGTGAACATCTGCCAGGAAGGGGCCTGGGTATGGCCACGCGGGGGGATGGAGAAGCTGCTTGCCACCTCCCAGCCTGACCCCACGTGCTGGGGGTGACCTATGTGCTGGGGCTGGGCAAGACCCACGATCCAGTGCTGGGCATGGCAGGGCTGACCCTTCCCGGGGCCCTGTGCTGGGTCAGGCACCTTCCTCATGGCCAAAGACAGACCCACCTCAGAGCAAGCTGCCCAGGCATCTGCCCGTTGCTCAGCTCACTGTATCTGGCACTGATCTCTTCCATCTCCCTTTCTCGATTCCTCCGTTCCTCTCCTGCAGCAGTGGGCTTTTCCCCTTGAAGTGCAACACGCTCATGGTCCCACCACTGATCCCACTAAGGACACCTGGACAGGAGGCTCTGGGCATTTCTTCAGCTCTCATTCAGCTCAACCAGGGTAGCATAAAGTAGAGTATTTCAAGGTTTTTTTCTTATTAGAAAAGACAATCTCAGCCTACAGCAAACCCAGGTTCCTGAGACCCACATCCTCCCACCTACCCCAATCCCTTTCCCCTCTCTGTGCATGAATGACCTGGACCCTCTCAATGAAAGACCACAGGCTCAGCCCACTGCCTTTGAGAAACATGTCCCCAAACACAACAGCTTTCTGCTGCCTGAAAGCAGGATCCACCCACTGCCTCTACCTCTCCATCGCAGGGAGGTCGCTGAGTTGGGAAAAACCATGGCCTTGGCCAAGCGATTGTCACCACACAGCCTGTGTCAAAGCAATGCCCAGGCAGGATGGGTGCCAGCTGCTGCAGCAATAAGAATAAATAAGAGAGATTAAACAGGAAAGATTAAGAGTGAAAAAAAGCAGAAGTGGAAGAAGTCAAAAGAAATAATAAAGAAAAGACAGCGCAAACGAAAGAAAACACATGGAGGAACAAGAGAAGACAGAGATGGAGCAAACTCGTGCTGAGAACAAAGAGGGGAATGTAAAGCAGCCCCAGACACAAAACTAAAGATAAGACAGCACTAAACACAAAGGGAAAGTGGAACAAAAGTAGCACCAAAGTGGAAGACATGAAGAGAGTGAAGGTACCAGTGAGATGACACTGGAGTCGAAGGGCAAAGCAGAGCGTGGAGGCACCCTGGGAGGGCAATGCCACAGCAGATGCTGCTCCTGTGATGCTTTCCCTCCTCCCAGTGCAGCTCCATAGGACAAGGAGGGGGAGAGTGGGCAAAGGCAGCAGGTCACGGCCGAGCCCCACAGGCAAGGCTGGAAGGGTTGGTCCCAAACCATCTGCCTCCCCACCCCAGGGCAATAGCGTCCTAGGCTGCCTGGCCTGGAGTCAGCTCTGCCCAGAGAAACCCCTCCAACAGTGCAACAGGTCCTCAGATGCCGAGTCATTGCAAAATCACCAATGACAAGGGGCAATTCTCCTTTCCATCATAGTTCCTCCCTCCCTCCCCCAACCAGAGCTGTCTTGTCCCCTGCTTTTCTCCAGGAGCTGCATGGAGTCCCAGCTGGGCAAGCGGACATGGGGCAGAGCAAGGTCAAACTCAGGGTCCACCTGGCTCCAAAATGGACCCAGCCTCCTCCAGGGCAGCTTACAAGGCTGAAAGGATCCTCACCGTAGCTGTTCTGCTCTCAAAATGCCAGAAGTTGTTACCGGTTTAGTGCTGGGTGCCAATTCTGCATCTCAAGGCAGCAAATCACCTTGTCCCCACTCTGCTGTTATTTTCCTCCCGGCTGTGATTTCTGAAGAGCACAATAAGAAATTAGTTCCTGCACGGGCTCTTGCCTAACTATGAAATACTTGTCTATAACAGTAAAACCTAGAATCACAATTGCCAGGAAAGACATTTGGAGAGCTATTACCCACCACATCTCAGAGCCACCAGATGGGAATAAAATAAGGAACTCCTCCCCTGGAAAGCTCTCCAGCTCGTACAGTCTTTCTGCTTGTTATTTTGCCTTCTTTCACAGGAACAACACTTGACACAGAGGATGAGGATGGCTGTTCTAGGTAGCAATTCCTTCAAAATAAA
Source organism: Buceros rhinoceros silvestris (assembly GCF_000710305.1). Classification (NCBI taxonomy): domain Eukaryota; kingdom Metazoa; phylum Chordata; class Aves; order Bucerotiformes; family Bucerotidae; genus Buceros; species Buceros rhinoceros. The sequence goes on along the minus strand of NW_010407651.1, from coordinate 26,359 downwards.
TATTTAGCAGTTTAGGAGGCCATGGAGCTAATGCCTGGCTTGTTATTTTCCCAACAAATACCACTGCTTTGAGCACAACCAGCATGCAGGTACCTGAGCTCCAAGTGCGATCCAAAGCACTGGGGCTTGCATGAGTAACCCAGACTTAGCGGTCCTGTAAATAGGAACCGACCCTTTTTTTTTTCTGCTATAAACTCCTATCTCAGCCCGTAGGTGAGACCTCCCCAGGGTGAGGAGCCTGGGGTGGCACCAGCTGGTGCACCCAGCTGCTGAGCAGGTTATTTATCACAGCAGTCCTCGTGGGACGCCACACTTAACCCACTTGCTCTTGACAAGACATCCTGGAGGACTGGAGACCACTGACCTGGGATTTCAAGCTGTTACTTTATTTGAATGTGTTGCCAGAAGCACGCTGTCACGTGGCTTTGAAGCAAAAGGTGCAGCTGAGACCCCAGTCCCACCAGCACTACCTTACTAAAAATCTGAGTGAGCTGAGCAACTTCACTGGCTTCAGCACGTTGCATGGCTCCTGCCTGCAGGAAAATTTAAGGCCTTTAATAATTTGGAGATTTTTTTGATTTATAAGAGCAGTGATTCCAGAAACCACCTCCTTCCCACACATAGGATCAGGCCACCTACAAGGTCTTGGCCTTTCAGCAAGAATGCAGAAGAGCTCAGCCCCTCAGCTTTCCCATGCTGGGCAGGGGGGACTAAAAGAACTTACGTCCCTAAAGCCGGCACAAAGTTACTCTGATGTTTAAAGGACATCTACAGATCACTTTGGTTTAGCAGTGACAGCAAAGGGCCCTTAATACTTCGGCCCAATGACCTTGGAAATCCAGCTAAGACTCCCAGTGATCATATATGCTTTTCCCACTCCCCAACCCAATGCAAATTGACTTCTCATCTGCAAAGATGAGCTGTGGAGATTCCAAATGCCTAATTTCACACTGCATAGCAGAGGGGTGAAATCTGTCTCTCTTAGCGGTGGATGAGTGCCCAGCAATCAAGCAGAGAGACTTTTTTATTGGAGGTCCGTGAGTTAAAAGTTGGACACAGAAATGACAGCAATTTAACTTCATTTGAGCACTTAGAGGGAACTTTCTGGAAGTTTGGCTTTCTGCCCTGGCCAACACAAAGGGGTTTTTTTAAGGGGATCAGCAGACTAAGAGCTCACTGTTGACTTCGACCCACCGTAAAGCACATCAAATCGTACCATCTTCTAACCCGGACCTTCCCCTTTAGAAGATCCTGAATGTGTAAAATGTATGCAAACAAGAGCGCAGGTTTCCCTCTTGTGTCATCCTTCGAGAGAGCTGTGGCTGCACACGGGACACTCCATGATGGAGCTCTATTCACCACCAAACAGGCCCCAGGCTGGAGGCCACGCTTACCTGGACTGATGCTAACGGCCTGCTGTGTCCTTGGCTCAGGTGGGAGAACTGTGACAGTGCTCTTATTACACAACGCACCCACAGCTACACCTCCCTCCTGCACAGGAACACACCTACCCACAGCTCGCTGTCCTTACAGGGACACACCATCACTGGCCAACCTGGTTTTCAGAATATGGATGTAAGAAAGCGGGTCCAAGGAGTGCCCCGAGCTCCAGGTCCATTTCAAAACACCCACGCTGGGCACAGAACACACAAGCAAGTGATGCTTTTTTTACCACATAATGTCTCTTTCCAGTTTCTTGAATACAAGTGCATTACCTGGGTGAGTGGCAGCTGGCAGGGAAGGATGAAATAGGAGGTTAATCTGCATTGGTCATCTCTCTTGATTTCTCCTTCATTTCCATTTCTTTTTAAAAAGGAAGTTCCATTAAAACAGCAGCACTTTTCTATTAAATAACTAACAGAGAAGAATGACTGCCTCTGTATCTCATCAGCAGTGAATCTTTTTAAAATCACTCAAGAGGCAAGGCTCAAACCATATATTTAATAAGAACCACTTCGATATCACTTTTTAAAGCAATTAACATATTATTAAAGAAAAGCACAAGATGCAACAGATCCAGATTTCTAAGACAGATTTCTACAGTTTAGGAGGGTGCAGACCTCGGGTCGTCACCTTGGCAATCATCTCTGCATGTCACAAACCAATGTCGGAACAGAACTTCAGTTACACGGACACAGCAGATTAAATTCTCACTTTTAACCCTGATTTTACTCATGCTGCTGCTTTTCAGTCATTGAAAGCACTCTATATACACCAGCGCGAAAGGGCAAACCACCTCCGCAGGGCTTCTGCTGCCCCCGAGGCTCCTGCAGCAAAGTGTTCATTCCCAGCCTCCCCTTCCTTTTGGATATCCAGGCGTTTGTTTTCTTTATGGAGCATGAAGGAAAGGCATCTCTGAACCTCAGCATTTTAAAGGATCTGAGAGCCCATCACCAACACGATCCTCATTGCCAGGTCATCCTGTGTTGCCTTAGGGCAAGCTCCCAAGAGCACGTACATCACCTCCAATGGCATCACAAACACCACCAGGCAGCTGGTGATGCATCCAGCTTCTGCCAGGGGCTGCTGCCTCCCAAGCGGGGATGTGGGCATCCCAGAGTGACTTTGGCTGACAATCCCGTGTGTTAAAATAGAGCAAGTCGCTCCTGCCTGGTGGCTGAAGTACATCCTGCCAATTGTGGTAGCTGAGGTGTAGCCACACATTCATTTCTGTCCCCTGCCGGTGCTGGGGACAGAAACCTCCAGCAGCTGAAGCAGATGGAAGGCTGGGGGCGGTGACACCTTATACCACCACAATTAAATCTGACAAAGCCCATCTGTTGGCACCCTGAGCACTAGCAGGACTAGAGCTGGACTGGGAACTGTGAATTATAGCACAGGCAACATCCAAGGGCTTTTTGGTTGCTTATCCTGAAACATGCAGGCTTTTCCCAACACTAAAAAATATGTGGCTTCCACTGATGACTGACAGCAAACTGATTGCTCAATTAAAGGGCATTTTACCATTTTGACCATTAACTGTGCAGTCTCATATGCCTCAGGCTTTCCTGGAGTCCACTTTGCCAGTAAATTGCTTTTCTTAGAAGGCAGCAACAAATGCAAGGGGAAATACATCATGCACCTAAAGACATTGTGATCATATTGGTTTTGTAAGTGCTAAAATTTATTACACGAGAGATGACGCAACAGCGAATAAGAGAGCAAAATTCTACATTGAATCCCTATTTGCAATTCAGGACAACTAAGAGGTTTTGCTTCATTAAGGAAGGCAAGGGAAAAAAAAACTCAGAGACAACCCCAGTGGATGAGGAAGTCTTGTCAAGCCTAAATGAACAATCAGTCCTATGTGATGCTCGCTGCTGTAGAAGGAACAATGAAATATATCTGCTTCTGTTCAATAAATTACTAAAACATCAGTTGTAAACCTGCTGCATGGCAATGAAAATTAAACTCATTAAACATACAGGTAGCTTCATCCTGATGCAAATGGAAGACAGGCATGAGTGCTCTGCAGCAAACAACTCTGTGCACATCCCAGCTCTGGGAAACATATTTACACGTATTATCTCATATATTAATATATTTTAGTGCACCCTAGCCAGAGGGCAAGCAGAGAGAGTATTATTCTGTGCGAAGGACAGGAGATGGGCTGGCTTCTCCTCTCCACCGACCGAAGCCTGTATCCACCCATCAGTCTAGCATCCATCTAAAACAACTTTGCAATACCACATTTCCCTTTTACAGGCAGACAGACATCAGGACCCCAAACCTGTATAGATTTGGTAGCCAAGATTACTGTGGGCCAAAAAAAAGCAGGTGAGATTGGCCCACCATATTAACAAGCCTCAAGTGACTTCAAGGTCAAGAATTTAAACCAAACTGCCATTTGTTGGCCTCTTGGCCTCTTGCCCTCCCTCTCCCTTCCTTACCTCACCATAGCTCTGCCACGCTCTGTTTGGGTGGCCCTTGGCCACAGTCACACATGATCAGGCAGGATAGGCGTGCTCAAGCCTCAGGAAGAGACCACTGCTACAAAATTCCAGAGACTACCCATTACTGAAGTCTTCATTCTGAGTAAGGATGCCTTAAAAACAAACCCTGTAGCCTCCATGGGAGGGAAGCCCGAGTAGAACTTTCTCTTGCGTTACCTGCTCTCAGCCTGCTGCACACACCTGCACGTCCATCCCCACTTCTACAAGAAAAGAGCAAAAATAGGGTAAAGGTGGGTCTCCAAGAGACAGTGCCAGGCCAGTGGCCCCACTGGGAGCACAAGCTGGATTTGCAGCTACGCAGGGTCTCGTGGGGCAGGAAGCACTCCACAAGCCTTACTCACCGTGCGTGAGTCCAACAGACACCCAAAAGGGCAGGCAGACATCTGAGGTCTTTTCCAAAGGGAAACCATTTGGGGACTCCATGGGAGGAACTGGTGCTGCATGGGGCTGGTTTGGCCAACAGCAGCATGCTGGCGATGGAGAGGGGGCAATGGGAGATCAGGGGGTTTATTCAATAGGATTTTGTTTGATGACATCTGTGATTAAAGGTTGGAAAGATTCATGGGAGCTACTGGCGTGAGCTTTTCCTCTACCACTTTGCTCTGCTCAAGAAAGGGGCTGCAAGATGCAGGAGCAAGAAAGGGAAAACAGAGAGAGGACCTAGCAAAACACATCTTCCAAATTTAGCTCATTTGGGGCTTGGCAACCTTTTTGTCTCATAAGCACATCAGTTTTCACGCTTGCCAGGAAGGAGCACCCGGGGTCTCCCAACACCAGTCGTGGTGCAAACCTACCTGGCTCTTTGGGAGAGCTTGGAGTTGTCTGGGAAAGCAACAATTCCTGTCAGTAAAATGCTCACGAGACTGCATGAGCTTATTACAGTCATTCCAGCAGAAGTAAGTGGTACCTTTTAGAGTGCTTGCTAGAAGGAAATAGCAGTTCTGACCCAATTTCACACAGTTGGAATCAGCTGTGGGAGACTAATATACAATAAAAAATAAAAAGACAAATGCCCGTTTCCCCCATGTCCTCTCCTAATAACATGAATAAAGCTCTGTTTTGATATTTCGTCCTTTCCAAAGGAGTCCAGTCAGATCGGTCCAAGTCAGTCGTGCGTGGAGTCAAACTCTTCTGACTCTTCCACCCTTTACTTGATGACATTTTTAATCGTCCACCTTTGTCCTGTGCAGCTGCGAAGAATCAGGTCGATGCCAGCCATGCCCCTGTTCTCCACTTCCAAGCATCGTCCCGTTCCCTTGTTGAGGATGGCTCCATTCTAAAAATTAAAAGATATGGGGAAATTAGTTAAAAAATCAAAGACATGGTTGCCTGTGAAGCGAGCCAGGTCCATGTGGTGCCCCGGCGTGCAGCCGTATCCTTGTGCATTGCTGGAAAACACCCAGCACTTACCCAGGCGGTAATGCAATTCAAACAATAAAATAATTCCTAAAACAATCAACGTGAATTGAACGAGCAGCAGCATCACTGCAGCATCAGCAACCAAAGGACATCGATAACCTTTAAATAGTGTGGCTGCACCCCTGCGTTCAGAAGGTGTGACAGTTCTGTAGAACATGTATTATTTACACTCTGCTTTGGGACAAAAGCACCATGTTTTCATGTATTTCAGCACAGATTATCTGTAAGAAACACAGAAATCTGGAAGTCCTCAGCAGGGCAGGTTACATACACCTGAGGGTAGCACCAAGGGAAACTGCTCCTGGAAATTGCCCTAAAATACTGCCCACGCCCCGATCCCTTTTAACCTTTTCTCTCTGCCCTAGGACCTGGCACCTGCTGTTGCACAGACCATTCTGTCCTCATCTTTGTCCTCGTCCTTTGTCTCACACCAAAGACGATATGCCATAGCCCACGTGGGACACAGGGGAGCAGCACTGATGGCAGACCCGTAACAAACCTGTATGAAATTCCAGCGCTTGTGGAGGCTGCTCTTGACCTTCTCGCAATCGAGGAGCTGAGGGAAGCGGCTTTTCACATTATCCACCAGGCAGCGGGTATCGGGTAAAAGAGTCGTGGTCCCGAGGGCGCCGAGGTGAAGGAAACCCTCCTTGGTGTAGCGTGCGAGCTGGGGGGCAGGGAAGGAAAGAAGAGCATCAGTATCTTCGGAGCATCATTAAAAAGCAATAGAGGAAAGGACAAGTTTGTAGAGCCCCAGGGTAAGAACTGTGAGGATGGTGCACAGAGAAAGTAAAACTGACAAGAGGAAAAAAACCAACTTTCTCCAGCCTTTTTTTCTTGTTGTTTTGGGCTTTTTTATGGATACAGGCAAAGAACTGGGGTTCAGAGAAGGGATAAGAATAACTCTGAGCCTTACCCCACAATGGGGCAGATGCCTCCAGCGTCCTTTGGGCCTCACCACTCTGCAGATTGGGCTAACAGGTGATTTCCCCTGGTTTCAGCTGGAGCCAGCTGGCTTGGCCAGAGCCTCGCCCGTGGCTTCTCGCATGCTTGGCAAGCCAGCCTTGCTTTGGCCTGAAAACGATGCTGCTGGTGTGTCTGGCACAGCTCCCCAGCAACTCCAACAGCAGCTGGGCAGCAACGTTGGCCAAAGGGAGACAATATATAATTGGCCCAGTTCCTCTGAGATGCAAGCCCAAATCTCGCCCATGGTTCAGCACTGAAGCAAAGGCTCAGGATTGCAGCTAACCCCTGCAATACCCCCTCATTGGACCGCCCAGGGCTCCCAGGGACCCGTTTGGCTGCCAATGGTCTTGGGGGCATTGGGCAGGCAGCACTGAGTGACAGCACTGAAACAGCCCCACCGTGGTGGCAGGGCTGCACACAAAGGGCTCCTCCAATTGCAGAGTTTAAAGAATCCCACCAAAATATTTCCCTAAACAGATTTAAATTCAAGAGTGAAGAGAAATGACTGACAGTGGCCTGCCTTTTATAGTTCAAGGGAAAGATATACACAGCTGCTTATTTAAATTATGAATCAACCCATTATCTAGCAGACAAATAACGAGTATTCAGCACATTAATTAACTGAACATATTTGTGACCCAGATGCTTAAAAAGAGACAGTAAATCACACTGGGAGTTTGGGTTATCATCTCAGTTAGAATAACTAAACAATGAAAATCAAGTTAAAACAACGTGTCAGGGTCCGACTCCAGCGAGTAACCACAAATACAGCTGGGGTGCTCAAGCCTGGTTTTGCCTTCCTGCAGCGATGCTTGCTGCAGGTGTAGGTATGCTGAACCCTCTGGCTGGCCCCCGTGCTGCCCACCCACCTCGGGATGGGTGCCTGGTGTGCTTTGCTCCCAGCAGCTGGTGGGGTTACACTTTTAGCCAACATGTTGTGTACCAAAGCAACCCCTCTCGACCCTACTTCACATCTCCCCGAGGTCCCTTTGCCAATGGTATCCTCTCCCAGAGATGGATTCAGCTGTGGTATAAATACAGAGAGGTGCATGCAGGGCAGACCACGGTAATTCCTCCTCTGAAGTGATGTGCTGCTGCAGCGGGGATGGCAAGGAGGGCAGCCTGCAGAGCTTGAAGCCATAACCATCACCACCTCCTTCTCCCACCAATTCACCGTCTCCTCCTGGCATGGGGAGCCTGCCCACAGGATAGTGGTTCTATCCACCACCAAGCTCAGTTCACGCTGTGCCAGACTCCCAGCAAGGGAGCTGCCCTGTGCATGAGGCTGGAGCAACCCGGGAATGCCTCCCTGAGCATCTCCAGCTCAGCTGAAGGCTCACATTCACAGTATTTGTTTTCAGCAGTTTGTTGTTTCGATGAGCAAGATGATGCTCTCAGCCTGACACTGTTTTTAACCATACAACTCATCTGAATTAGTATTTCAGCACCAACACAGAGGATGAGGCTATTTGTCTTGGAAAAAGAAAAAGGTAAATAAAGGAAAAGACAAAAAAAGCCAAGCCCGCTCCATGACAGACAGAAGAAATCATCCAGAGGTCCCAAATGGGCAGTCAAGTTACTCCTCCTGCTTCCAAAATGTTTCCCTCCATGTACTTAATTAGTGTGCTAGACACTTTCTCTCTTTATGATGTTTGGCAGCTTGTCTTCAGACAGTTGGCCTAATGCCCACAAGGCAACGTGATTTCTGCTCTTACATGTTATTGCCTAATGTGGTGGGAAAAATAAGTAGAGCAAAACCCAAATCCTTCCCGAGGAAGGGAGCGGGGTGGGGGCTGCAGGAAGACAAAATGAGCTGAGAAGCAAACATGGGTATTATGAAAAATGCATCAAGTGCATCTATTAGTTGTGCCATTTACTATGTCTAATAGCCAGACAAATCACGCCCTGAACACGCGTCTGGATCTAGCACACTGCCTAATCCCGATCTCCTCTACCGAGCACAGCAAAGGCTCAAAACCGCCACTGCAGCCTTCAAGCCTGTCCAACCATCAAAACTGAGAGCATTATTCCCCTCAAATCCCACCCAACTCATGAATCCAAGCTCCACCACACTCGTAAGACATTTACAGAATTTTTTTCTTTCAGGACATTTTGCCTTTGACGCCTTAATTCTTCTTTTGTAATTTTGCTCCTCTCCAGAGCGTGCTGGGGGTCTCAGCCACAAGATGCCAGTGGGAAGTGAAGCACTAAGATAAATAGTTTCCCGAGGATTGTCGCTCTTGTTCTTCATTCTTTCACTGCTGACCATCTCAAAACAGTTGCCTGTCAGCAAGTGTCTGAAGAAGGCTACTCGCTTGGAGATCCCACGGCTGTTTTGCAGACATCAATGATTTCCTCACACAGTCATCATGGTGCTTAAAAATAATAAAAGCTTGTCTTTATTCAAAGGAAATGATTTCATCATGAAGAAGTGCAGTCCAGCCACAGCAAGCTAATGGCAGCCCATGCCAGATACCCTGCTAAATCCAGTGATGCTTCAATGTATCAAAACTATGTTTTCGTGGCTTTGCAGAAAGGCAAATCACTGAATTCACCCAGGTTTAAATTCTGTTCTCTTGTTCCCCAAACTTGTATCTGTCCTTTAAAGTGATCTGTCCTACATCTCACTGCCTGCTAAGCAGGTTTGTCAGCCTCCAAAAGACAGACGAAGGCAGGTACAAGCTGAACGAGCAGAGGGATTTGGCCAATCCAGCAAGATAAAGACAAACATGGAGGTACCAGCCTGAGGAAATGCCTCAAGGAATTACCCAGCCTGGCACAGGCCAAGAAACAAAGTGAAAGACCAAGAGAAAGGACCAGAGAGAAACAGTGTAAAAATATTAACAAGCTAACCATTTAAAAGTGGTTAATACTGATGAGGTCTGAAATCCCTTCATCAATGCAAGTGGCCCAAAGCCACATCCCCAGACATCAACACTGATTCATACCCACAGCCTCTTATGAACACCCTTCCAGCTAAAACTGCACCTTGCAAAGCTCCCACCTCCAGGTACCACTTGGGAGGGCTGCTTGGCCTTGGGTGACCCGCAGCTCCCACTGGTGCTGGGAGAGTGGAGCAGGGCATGGCCATACGCATGCCAGCGGCACTGCTGGGGCTGGTCTCCCATCAGCAAGCTTGGACCACCAATACATCTTCTTTGATTACTGTTTCTGGCTGGCTGCGTCTTGGGGATGGGAGAAAGTTAATTAGACATCTTAGTACCTGGGAAATAAAAGCCTCAATGACCTTCATTGACTCTACTGGAAAATAATTTAGGGTTGTTTAGCTTCCTTTCTGCGCGGGGTAGATCATCAATTAGCAACCACAAGGAAAGCGTACGGTATTTTCTTTTTAACACAATTTAATCTGATGTGCTATTTTGTCACCCTTGATACTGCCATGTCCCGGACGATCTCAGTATTGATGGTTTTGTCCTCAAGTTCCGATGTTTAAATGGGCAAAACATATTTTATCCTATAATTAAATGAAATGCTCTGCTGAGTGAACATTATCTTAAGTTTTATAGTATTATAGTGCTTTCTATCACCTTAATATATCACCATAGTTCTGTCACTCCAATGAGGTATTATTATATTATTAGTGTAATATATCATTACGGCAAGGTGTTCTCATGATGTATTGCTTAAAAGATGAAGCCATCAGGAAGAAAAAAAAATTCCACGAGCAGGCTCAATATAATTACAGGATAAAAGGATACTTCATCATGAAAGCTGATAATGATTTGACCTGGAAGTGAATGAAAGCAGAGACAACGGAAAGCTAAAGGGAAAACGAGAGAAAAAACTACTATTTCTCCTTCTGAGAGATGCTACAACAGAGGTGCTGTGAGGGAAAGCCAAGATGTCGTCTGCATTGAGCACTAGGTCTGGGATCCATAGCACCTCACCGCACCCATCTGAACGCTACACACTACAAAGTTTAAACCGATCGCATTCATCAGCAGAGAGAGCAGGAGCTCGAGATAGAATACAAGCCGTCCTGCCTTGAGCAGGACAAATCTCCCTGCAGAGCAGGTCATCCCCCCTCGCTCTGAGCTAGGCTGCTCAGCTACTGACACACAGCAGCCCGCAGCACTGCTTGTGGATGGACGTAAGAGTGAGGACTTCCAGCAAAACCCCACCATCAGCCAGTGTGGCAGGGACTGGGACCCGCGACACCGCTGTCCTCACATCACTGAAACACCAGCAAGGAGCCTGCACCTCAGCCCTGCTCGCTGCAGCCCCAGAACCGCCTCCTTCCCTGCCAAATGCATTTACCTGAGCGTGGCTGGGCTACAGCACCCGAGAGAGAAGAGGCGGGTTTAGGAGACTACATGAACGCTGAGCACAGGCACCATGGCGTGAGCTTCCAGATGCTGCACAACTCGAAAGAAATCGCAGCTCCTTGTGTTTTTTTTATATATATATCTCTCTCAAACAAGTGAGCTATTTGAATCAAGTGTTTACACTACTTCTAATTATATTCCCAGCAATAAATTAAAACACACAGCCCATTAATTAAACAGAAGCAGCAAAAGTCCAATTTCCTTCGTGTGGCGCCCGTGATTCTGCAAAAGGCTGATTTCAAACCCTCTGCATTCACTGATAGCTACGTTAAGAAACCATTTTCAAGGAGCTAAACTAATTGCATTTATCACGAAACAAAAGAACTGCCAAGAACTGGCTCTCAGCTGGAGAGGGAAAGGACAATGAGGAGGTGGAAGACTGAGAAGAAAAATCTGTGCTGAGCTTGCGTGACAGCCAAGCTGGAGGGAGCGTCAGAACGTCAGGCAGGAAAAGAAAACATTGTTAAGTTTAATCACAAAAACAGTTGAGAAAAAAATAAATAACCTGCCTTTAGCCATTCATCTTAAAGCCCAGGGTTAGCAGACAATGTCAGGCTAATTCAGTTTCTCATACTATAATGCACTTAGAGGTTTGAGTTTCCATCCAGAAAGTCCAAAAGACAGTTCGTGCCATTTCAGAAAGAATTGGTGTGCATTTAAGCAACTGCTAGGTTATATCTAGCAGTGACTCGATCAGCCACAGTTGACTGATCTTTGTTTAAAGGCAAGGATAAACCAAGTGAGATTTGTCTCTATCCCGAAGGACTCCCACAGCTGGCTCCCGGCCTCAGGTGGCTCCTGAAGTTGGCAACTCAGGCTCAGAGGAGCTTTGGGACTACTTAATCCTGGTGAGCCTGGAAAACCCAGGGTGACCATATCGTGAGAATGGGCTCTTCACACATTCCCGTCTCTTGGACTAAACATTTTTTTTAGCTGAAAATGAACCTCCTTGAGCATGCTGGACCCCAGGTACTCACTAAGGCTGCCACAGCTGCAGTGTCCTGCAGCTCCATGTCCCCACTGGTCTCCAGCTCAATCTTCAACTCCTCCTCAGGCCAATGAGGCTCACTTTGGAGGTGGAGAATTAAAATACACGTGTTTAAGCAATAATTGAGGCCCATGATAGAATAGGGAACTGACATCCTGTCTTGCCAAGCCCTGATTAATGCTCCAGGTTTTCACTCAGATCTGATGAACTAATCCTCCAGACATGACAAAACAGTCAGACCTTGTCTCAGGAATGCTCCCAGGAATGGGATCCCATGTTCCCAGCACCCAGGGAACAACTACAAGATTTTGCTGTGAACTCTAATATGTTTTTCCCACCTGAAAATTAGCAAATTCAGGCAACTCTCTCCCTTGTAAGGTTCTCCTCCCACATATGGCTGTACGGGCACTGTGAAAGAGCTACACTGACAATATCTGCAGTGTCCAATGGATTAAAGAAAGCTCTGGTTCCATTTAGAGTTTACTCATCTCTGGCATTCACACAGCTGTTCAATATCGGGGTATTCAGAATGTTTAAATTATTCCTTCCTTAAATATTGTAGGGGAGAAGGACACAGTGCTGAGACATTTGCCTGACGAGATGATGACCATACGGAAAGGGAAGCACAAGGAAATCACAGGATTTAGGCAAATAGCTGAAGTGAGGATATGGGCAGAGGTAAGAAAAAAACAAACAGGGAAAGTTAATGGGGAACTGGGTAAATTATCCCTGGAGCTGCAGATCCTGAAAGTCCAGCCTAGAGTCTGCCACTGGTTTAACAGATGCCAGCAGGGTCAGAGCTGGGGTCGCACCCCGATTTGTTCCAACTCTTATGGCAATCAAAGCAGCAGCACTCCCCTGCTGCTTTCTTCTGAAAACATGGAAAGAGATAAAACTACAGGAGGGGCTGAATCCATTCATCGTCACAGTTCAGTATTTGATACACCCACTAATCCTCTGAAAGAGACCTAGGGTGAATCTGGGAATGATCATTTTCAAACTCCAATTAGCTTAAAGTTAGGATAAGAAGTTTTTTTTTGGTTTGCTCCAAAACTTTTGGAGAGGCAAAAGGAGTGCTAGAAAACTAACGCTACGGTACATCCCAGCCAAGCTGAAGTGGCTAATTACCGTCCTGCTCAAGAGCACTCTTAGTTTTCTTTACCCAGTTGGGACGTTTTTGTTCTGCTGGGTGAAAGAGAAAGGAAACGTTTTAAAATGTTTTGCTTCTGTACGCTCTGCTCTGCTCACTGGCCATTTTTGTTCAGTGTTATTTACCCTCACCTGGAAGATTTTTTTTTTTTCAGATCATGCTTTTACTTGCAGCTCTGGTGTAATTATGGTAATAGAGAAAATAGCTGGGAAAATGCACCAGTATAGCTGAGGTGTTAACAAGAGGCTGGCCTTATATATTTATGAGAGAGAAGCCAAGAGACAAGCTGCACACCCATACTCTGACCTCTGCCCATCCAGCTCTGCCAGGTACTGCCTGCTCCCAGCACATGTGGCTCCTCCTCACCTGCGGTCCCCAGCCGTGGCACGGGTACAGTATTGCTGTGTGGTTCTCCTGCGGGCCCTGGTCGAGGCAGACGTCTTTCGCCTTGTTGTTCCGAAGCTGTAAGAAATACAAAGTGCAGAGTTATACGGCCCTGCCTCTTCGGAGATAGGCAATAAACTGATGTCTCCAGCCCCTCTTGCTATAGAAAGAATATAGAGTGCTGTATCACTAGGCATAATCAGGCAGAGAAAGGTTTAGTGTGCCATATGTTTTCTTTAAATACATGGGCCTAACTATTATTGCTTTTATATAATAATCATCAGCCAAAGGAGCCAACTTCCTTGAATACAGTTTTTCTTTGCATTTGGTCATGTGTGGTGGTAACAAACATATTTTTAGACTGCCGTCAGCATGTTGCCAGGAGCCTGAAATCAATGCAGAATCACTGGTATTTCATCGAAATCTCAAAGAGCTCAACAAGGCAGGTAACAGAAGTCCAGCGAGCACATTCAAATCATCACGGGGATGCAGGAGGGGACGCAAACCAGCAACCAACTTCTGAAGGACACACCTTGGAGAGAGCGTTGCAGTGCTGGGCTCATGCTACAAAGCCAAACGGCCGCTGAACCCCAGCCAGCAGGTCTGGTAATGCAGAACTGTCCTCTCTCCAGGCTCCCCACGTAGGGCCACTGCAGTAACAGTGATACCTTTGATAATGGTGCTTTTTGAGGGGTTTGAGCTTGAAGGCCTAAATAACTTCGATAACAAATCTTTCTTAAAATTAATGCCCGTCTGGGGTGCTCAGGCTGTGCGTCAAGAAGCTTCTCAAACTGCCTCTATGCCATGAGACCTATTGCCACAGACTAGTATTAGTTCCCATAAATGCCTGTTTTTCTACTCCCGGTACAGTCTCAAAGCCAGCAGAGATTGAATTAAGTCTCCTTACTTTATCTCATCCTTAAGCTGTTGTGACAACACACTGTATCCTACAGAGACCTTGTAAGGAATTAGGCTGAGTTGAAGTCAAAGGGTTTTATGAGATGACTATGTATTAAAAATATATATACAGCTGCTTAATCCATGGAGTCAATGGGTAATATAAATAATTTTTTGTCAATTCAGTAAATGAGGTATTAAAATATTTTACTAATCTCTAAGATCAGAAAGAAATCCCAACACAGGCTTTTAGGAAGAACTGTGAACAGATTTATACAAATTTATATAATTACACACAAATAGGAGGTTTTGATTCCCACTTCTCTCCTTTGAGGCTATTTCTCACCAGAGACTCACCAGCTGTAAATATTACCAGTCTGATCGAAGGGACTGCTCAGCCTTAATTACCTCTCCATACGCGATGGTGTTGTTGTATCTTCTCATTTCTGGATAAACATGGTCCAGGTACCACTGAAAATTTTTACACTTCAAGCTCTTCCTTAACGCTTTTCTCTCGGAAACATCCCCAATGTCAATACCTGGATTCTAAAAATAAAGACACAGCATGTTGCTGAACAGTTACTCTTAAAAAAGATTAAAAATGAACGTGTTTCAGTGATGTTTGATACCACTTCTGAGCCACCCAGAAACTGCGAATGGCTGAGCAACCCCAGGCAGAGGCCATGACAGGGAATATTATCACGTGTGTCCAAGCTGAAAGCATCCTCGCAGAAGTCAGAAGGAAGACTTGGGTTTCACAGCCCCAGCGAGGAGGAGGCGTGTAGTTGTCTCATGGGTTTTGAAGGCATCCTTGCAGTGGCTATCGGACTCCGCTGGACATGTTTTGGTCCTGGGAGGTAATTTAGAAAAGAGAACCCAAGAGGAGAAGAAAAGGTTTTGAAGGAGATATGAGAAGCGCACTGTGAACAGAGGTGGATCTTCTCACTGACTGCCCTGGGCTTTGTATCCGTCCGAGAAAGACTGAATCTGTCAACGGGCACAACAAAGTATTTTTAAAAAGATCTCACCTCCCTTTTAGGTACTGATGTACAGGACTTTCAGAAGAGCTTAAGAGCAAATATACAGCAGAACCTGAAAGATGATCACATGCTGAATCCTAGAAACACAAACCGCTGTCTGTGCACGGAGCACCAAAAGCCTTCCCTCACACGCCAAGGGTGTGTGACCCTACCAAGATGCTACAGAGGCCAGCACAGCTAAAAGGTGTAAAGTAACAGTAGAGAAGAAAGAAAAAAAAAAAAGGGAGCAGGTTTGAGATTCATCTATAATAGAGGCAGATAGCTAAGAATAAAGGGTAAAGATTACAGGAGAAGTTGAGGCTGAACCTCAGAAAAACCTCTTGACAATTTGGACAATTACACGGTGAAACAGTCTCCCTGGAGACACAGAGGAACCCCACTGCTTGAGCAGATTTAAAAGCAGACAAAGCTACAGTATCTGTCCCCTGAGGAATAATCTTACAGGAGCCGGGAGCAGGGGCTGAGGAGAGCTGCCCCCCTTTAACCTTTTATTCCACTACAGAACTGGGGGAACTAATGCAGCTGCCAGGCGCAGGAACCCAAAGGCGCACTGCAGCCCCTTTTCCGCCTTCCTACTCCGTGACTGGGTTTCTACTCTAGTTTAGCTCCAGGTTTCCAGTCTAGTTTAGCTCCGGCTCTTGTCTTTTGCAGTGATCATTAAATACAGCTGGAAAAGCAATTTTCCATTACAATGCTTGTAATGATCTTCTAATGAATTATTCACCCTGCTTTAGAGAAGACACCATTTTAATGCGTGACTGGTAGCTCACAGGTAAAAATAAAGATGATTCAGTGCAGACAGGTAGAACAGGCTGAAATCTGAGTGGGCGAGGTGGGACACAGCGCAAAGTGGGACCACAAACCAGTCAGCACCTGAAACATTCAGGGCAGGAGGTTTGGCTTGGTTTTGAATACAGTGGTATCACAAAATAATTCAGTCTATATCCAGGAGCCGCTTCACAATGCCACCTGTCAAACCAGACTTCTCTAAAATTAAATCTCAGTTTTACTGGGAAGACCTATATAAAAACCTCAAACTGTTTTTAGTGTAACACAGATCTGTTTCCCCAGACCCATCCCTGGTGCTGATTCGTGTGACGCTGCCTTTTCCGGGCCGTGCAGGACCTCCTGCTTCCCGATGAACTTTAATCCCTTTTTGCTGCTCCTGGGCAGGAGTGTGGTGCCTCATCTCCAAGAACGAATCAACCCAGGGCCAGGGCTGAACCCACAGTAATTTACGATCCCTACCTATGGGCGTTCGGATCTTTCAACCAATATTTAAGGGAGACCTGAAAACACTCAGTCCTGCAGGAACTCTCTGCCTCTCTGACGGGCACTGGACCAGTGCCCATCAGAGCCAGTGCACTCCCACAGCTTGCTGAGTGAACAGCATTTCTTCCCATCTCTATTCCTCAGCAATGAACTAATGCAGGACTCTCCACCACCCCAAGATGACAGCACAGGCAGCTCATGGGCCCTTCCCAGGCACCCATTGTTCACCAACGCAGTACGAAGTCACGATTACGGTGGCTCTAAATGCCAGCAGCTTTCCCCAGATGTAATCTTTCCTCAGAAAGCAGCAGCAGCTCACATTTTTATGCTTTATGTTTTTCAAAACACCCCAGAGCACAGTGCTGCCAGCTGGGGATGCTGCTGCAGCAGGATGAGGGCTGCAGCAGCTCTTTGCAGGGCTGTGATCTGCAAGGTATGAATATCTGGAGTTCATTTTTAGTGCCCAAAGGCTGGCTGTAAGTAACTGCTTACAGGGGTCTGCCACTGAGGGCAATGTTTTTTCTTCGCACTTGAACAGAGCAGCCCAGGGCTCCCCGAATCCTCATGCCAGCCATAACCTGGAGAGCATCACTGCCTTCCCCTCCCCACCATCCTCCTTCTTCTAGCAGGACCAAAGGCAGGAGATGGGGGGACTGGCCCAGTGGGGGGTGCTCCCAGTGCACTCCAGGCAGCATTCAGAGCTGGAAGGCAGGAGAGGCTCTTGGTTTTCATGATTAGACATAATCTGCACAGAGACTGGAGCCCAAGCAGCTGCCTTGGCCCTGCATAAAATCCTCCTGGAGCCTACAGAGCTTTCCGCAGAAGTGCTGAGAAACACCTAAAGAGGTCCACGTACAGGATGTGCCTCCTGGGACAGTCGCCTTGTCTTGCTGGCAGGACCCCATGGTTTTCCAAAGATGCACTATGCCGTGAGACATCAGGATTTACATGAATGTGTCAGATCTAAGGAAATCTAACTGTTTCTGTGCAGAAATAAATATAACCACTGAAGCTATTTAAAGAGAGTGTTTCTGGAGCACTGGCACCTTGTGCTGCTGGGAAGGGATCTCCTTCTGTGAGCCACCGATCCTTTACCTCTGACACAGTTTCTAAGTGCTGATGGCCTTGACTGGGAAGCAAATGGCCCAGGCTGGACCACACACCATCCAGTGAGCTCGGGGCAGCAATGGCATCTGCGAGCTGGAAACCCGAGCTGGGCTGCACGTGACACGGACCTGTCCGAGCCATAGGAAAAAACCTCATGCACTAATGACGTTGATACTAATAATCTTTTGCCAACTTTTTGACTTTACAGACAGACTCCATCTGTGGAGCAGTATCATGACATAAACTCACGCTGTGAAAACACTCAGTGGGGAGATAAACACTACAGTACAGGTTTAATTTTTAGAAACGAAAACAAAAAGGCTGATGTGAACGGTAGGAATTCCTTCAAAGTCTGCAGGTTTTGCAGCATCTCCATCAAAGCTGAGGGAGCTCTGCTGTCTCCCACAGCTGGGGTTGTGACCCAGGACATGTACAACTCTCCTTCACCAAGGGGCACTAAATGCTCTAGAATTCAAGTTTTCAACCCAATAAAGTAAAGACTTAGGATAGGGTGCAATGGCCGTACCTCCAGCGGCAGGTTCCACGCAATGTAGACGTGCCATTTGTAGTCGTCCATCCATACCTCGGCCACCCGCAAAGCGTTGCGCTTGGTGTAAAACCCGATGTTGTTGTTGTAGGGCTTCTTCTTGCGCTCGATGTGAGCCACCCTGGAGCAGGGCAGGACCTCCATGCTGCCGCCGCACAGCCACACCTGCAATGCAACACACACCACCATCAGCATCGGGCTCTGCCCTGATGTGAGGGGTCCACATATAAATTACAGAAAAATAAGCAGTGAGTTTTGAGGTTTCTATAATATCCTGGCAAGCACAGAGCATCACATCATCCATTTGGCAAGCGGAAACCCATGGCCAGGTTTGGTCTCTGCTCAATGGCAACGCACACAGGGAGAAGAATTTAACCTGTGCCCAGAGCAAAACTCATCACCTTTAGAGGCATCAGGTGTATATCCAGCACGTGGTACTAACATGCTGCAGGATCGGGTGCTGAGTTCACAGTGATGTTGCTACTAAATAAAAAGGATTAGTGACTGGAACAGTTGAAACAATTGCAAGATCTCCTCCTGCAGAAGGGATGACTCAGGGAAACATATGGCAGGGACAGATTTCTGCCACTTGAAAACATTTGTGCATTATTTTTCTTTCACATGCTGTTTAAAACTCCCTTAAATCACAGTTTACAAGTTAATAAAATCTTTTGAGATCTTCTTTATGTCACACAGAAAGGGAATTTGCAGAAAGACTTGCCACACCTGGGTTCTTCCCTCGCTGTTTGTCTTCACTGAGAGGTTATTTATCTTAAATTAAAGACACGTATCTAGGACACCAGGCACTGGGCAATCGTTACAAACACATATGCCAAACGCGCTTAATAATCCCAGTTTCACCTCTTTTACAGTCTGCTCCGCATTATCATTTTGCGCAGTTGTTGTAACACCCATTGATTCTGGGATCCCTTCCAGGCTCACCACCTTTCATCCCATCTGCGTTCCCGAAATTTTACTGACCTCGGTCAATCTGCGCTGCCAGCAGCACGAGGAGCCTCCGGGCTCTATCACCTGCCCTTTTGAATCTCTAAGCAGTGGGTTTAGCCCACCCAACGCGGGGCACATGCAAATCCCCAGCCCAGGTGACAGGAGTAAGGAACAGTACAGCAGGGAGACGTCTTCCCTTGGGGAGATCCTCCTCCTCATGCTGCTTCCCCTTGGGCTGCTGCAGAATATGGGAGCCCACATCAAACTCAAAAAATCAGAGTCCTGTCTTATTAGCTGGTGCATAGCAAAAAAATCCCATCTTACTCCTGTTCTGCAATTTGACCTTTCTGAACACTCTACAGACTATTTCATGCCTCCAGAGCAAATTCAGAGCTGATCTCAGAGACGAGGGAAGCGCCTGTCCCTCCTACTCAGCCGCAGCCACGCTCGCCTCTGACCAGCAAAGCCCACCAGGTCTGCTCAAAGTTTTGCAACAGGCCACATGCTGGCAAAGCAAATAAGAAGCAAACATGGTAGTTCCAAGGAAAACAAAAATACTATTTTAAAGGAATATTCCCAAGGCAACAGTTTGACACAAAGTGCCTGTGTTTCTTGCCTGCCCTATTCTTTAGTTTCTCAGTGTCTTGGTGAAAGAGGAGCAGAAAGCTCTGCCCTCGGGTGCTCCCAGAACTGCTGGGTTCAACCACAAAGCCGAATAAAACTGCCAGACCCAGAAGGTCCCCAGCACCATCTGGTTTTGTCATTTTGAGGATTTGATAGGCTTTATCCTGATTTTAAGATTACAATAATTATTTTTTAAATGCAAAAACTCTGACATAACTAAGATGTCATTTTCCAGCAAGTGTGTCTGAGCACTAAAGGTGCGCTATCATCTTCCCGCGCTTTAGACAAATAATTCATGTGGCTTTATGCTAGACAGCTTTCCTAGATTTCTGGAATATGTGTTCAGACTAACCTGAAATGCACATATTGTCATAACCTGAGAGAAGAAGAGTGTGAACATTGTCCAGAAGGCATTGGGTATGTATGTTCCCACAAGCTGGTTTCAGAGAGAGCAATAAAAATTTAATTCAAATGAGGCATTATGTAAGGAAAGACCACCTACCACCTAAATAAATCCTAAACTCTCACTATAAATTAAAAAAATCTGTTTTCACAAGGCATTTATAAGCATTTGTGCTGGTAACAACAGGAGCAAAGAGACCTATTACATGGGAAACAGCCAAATCACACACGGACTCACTGTCCTCAGTGTACAGAGGAGCAAACCACGGCCCCAGGAAGACTTTGCTTGTTCCACCGCGAGGACTTTCTGTTCCTGCTGACATTCAAAAATGCATGTGAACAGGCCCACAGGTAACAGCACAGGAGATGCAATCCGGGGGACATCCTCCATGGCCACAAAGCATGAGGTGAACTTGCCCTGCAAGCTCAGCATGATGATCTATCCGTGCAATAACCACGACTGCAGAGCACTGAATGGCCCAGAGAAAGGCTGGGCTTTGTTTTCTTGGTGCCCGTGTGAGTTGAGCTGCGAGACTCGACAACC
Organism: Buceros rhinoceros silvestris; assembly: GCF_000710305.1. Taxonomy (NCBI): domain Eukaryota; kingdom Metazoa; phylum Chordata; class Aves; order Bucerotiformes; family Bucerotidae; genus Buceros; species Buceros rhinoceros. Next base: position 5,772 of record NW_010407651.1, on the reverse strand, counting down.
AAAAGGGCTCAGCTGACCTCCATCCTCCCAGCAAGGCTGGAAGTCATCTCCTCGCTGATACCTTGATGACCCAACCTGCAGCATCTTCACCCCTGTGGCACTCACACCCTGAGGGCAGCAGGTTATTTGGGAACCCTCATTTATGTCCCTATTGATGAGCCATTTCTCCCACCAAAGACCTTCAACAAACAGATCACCTTCCTATTAACATTTTTCATGCTCATCACAAATAAACCTACAATTCCTTAAGACACTCTATTTACTGCAACTAACAGGGTTAACAGGATGAGCAGTCCAGCATGTTGTTTCTGCTAATTCCTTAAAGAATTATCTCTCAGCAGATAGGTAATCAAGAGCCAGCGCAACATTAAGACCAATCGGAAAAAATAAGGTATTGTCAAATTAACTCATGTTTAGCCTGTTTGACAAGGCAGCATCTTTTATATTGCTTCTTATAAAGGATGAAATCACGATCGCTTCATTTTATAAAACACGCATGGATGGCACGCCAAGGAATGTTTGAAGACAGAGTATGTAACGCAGCAGGTTAAACATGACGAGCAAGTCTCAAGCTTCTCCCTAGTTTTCTGACATTCAAATTAAACACGACTATTAGCTTGCCATTCATCCACCCGTAAAGACGCGGAATTAAAAATAGAACCATTCCCCTCCAGTAAATGACAGTGACTCTATAACTTCTCCATCAGTCTAAGCACAAGAGTAAGTAAACATACAGAAAGATGCCTGGATTTATAAATAACCAGTTAACGCTAAATTCCTGTGATGAAATCCCAGAGAAACAAATAGAAAACAAATCCATCACCCAGAGATCTTCACTGTGTTCTTCAGAAAGCTGGCGGGTAATACATTTGCAATTATTTTTCAAGCAAAATATGTTCTAAGAACTCAGCATGGAAAAACAGCGATTCCTCTCAAGCAGTGAAATATCTGAGTACAGCTGAGACTGCATGGGCCATCTACTTTCCAGAAGTTTTTGCACGTGCGGGAGGCAAACTTTGGCTAGCATGACACTTCCTTGCTATGCTCCAGTGATGAGGAGACCCGGCTTTGCTTTCTCATCACCCTTCAGAAGCACCCCATGGAGCAGAGGTGTCATGGGGGTGCAAAAGCAATTGTGACCCAGCTGGGATCTCAGAGACCTGCACTGGGGATAACCCAGCGATCAGATTTGTCATAATGCAATATGGCAGCAGAACCTCAAGGGAGGTCCAGGCGCCTCTCTGGTGCACATGCCCCTCTCAGCCATGACATCAGCATCTCTGCCGTCAGCCTTCAGGCCTCCATTTGCAAAATCCAAGTTGTTTTTGCAGTGCTCTTATGGAGCACTCTTGACATCTCCATTCCTAGGACACGTCCTTCATTCAGCTGGGACGCGAGTAACTGCAGCGTTTAGAAGCATCCTGGCACAGTGACCAGGCCTGTTAGATGGGACTGCGAGCAAGCCGAGGGAGGAGGCACCCTGCAGTTACTGCAGGAGAAGGGAAGACTGCTCACAAAACACAGCGTACCAATGCTCCTTTGTGCATGTAATGGAGACAGCAAGAAAATCCCAACTGCACTTGACCAGCTCATTCAACAGCTTCAGGAACAATTTTCCAAGTGTTATGTAGTTAAGAACAATTACTCTCCATGACCCCTTCTCCCCTCAAAAATATACTGCAGCTATCAATTTGCTTTGCTCCTGTCTGCCAGAGCCAGCAATTTCCTCCCAAGGACCGTTACTTAAAACAGATTTTGGCAACTTACCCAACACCAAATGAGCCAGCCACGCAGAAAAGGGTGACCCAGCAGAGAGCCACCACCTATGAGGCTGCTGAGAGGCCATCCTGTGCTATACCAGGCTCAAGCCTCTCCAGTTGAGCAGGGCTAGAAACACACGTCAGAGGTGCTGGCCAGGCTCATGCCTTGAAGTTAGTGGTGCTTCACACATCTGGCTTGCTCGGAAGGAGCAACCCAGAAGATGTGTCTGGTTGCCACTTGGAGCAAGCAGAAGGATGCTGCGGAGCATGGGGAGCTGCTGCTTTGTCCCAGTCCTCTTTGCTGCTTCCTCCACTGCGTGCTGTCCCTCCACTACTCAGCCCATGGAGCAGAGGCCCCTCTGGGCTCCCTCCCTTGGGTGCAGGTGCAGCAGCACTGAAGCCCAGGCAGCACGACCTGGGGAAAGCATGACCACAGCTCTAGCAAAATAATGTGTGAAAAAATTAACTTTGTAAACAGAGGTTTAGTGCGTATTAAGAAAACATTGTTCCCTTCTCAGCCAGCTGCAAACCATCTTTGCTATGACAGGGTGCCCACCGGCAGAGAAGCAGAAGATAAAATTATTGACTTAAGGAGAGTATTTTCATCAGAAAATACCGACGCAGGGGCTGCTTCTCCTGGGAAGCCGGAATTACTCAGACATCCCGCTTCTCTCCACACGGCTGCCAGCCATACGGGGGAATTCGGGCTCAACATCTGGTTTTCACACAAATCAAGCTGACATCAGAAAAAGAGAGAGGGATTTCTCCAAGATCAGAGGCAAAACTGGGGCTGGTCCCTTGTCTCCCTCCAGCCGTCAGAGTGCCACGACACAGCCCTGCCCCTGAACAGCACCTTCTCCTCTCAACCATCAGCATCTCCACAGGAAAAACCATACTACTGGTGTCCCTGGACCACTGCCTTACGTAACGCTGTGCTTCCCCCTCATCCCTGGGATATCACTAATAATAATAATAATAATAAATATAAAAAGGGACACTGACTAGCTTGGGTCCTGGAGACAGTGTTCTAGCTGGAGTGCAGCATGACATCTATGATGAACGCTGACAGCTCCCATTAAAGAATCCTGACTTTAGTTGCTTATAACTTTGCCAAATTTTAACTATTCAGACTGAAATATATCCTAGAACAGCTCGAACCCGCCTGCAGTTAATGCAAAGAGACATCATGTCTAATGGTGTCAAGATGAGTCTGCGAGGTAAACTTTTAATCTCTGAATGTATTGTGACAGAAGGAAACGGGGGGAAAAAACCCACTTCTAACTTTCATTACATAAACTCCCGGCTTTTCAAGCTGATAACTTCCTTTCTAAGGCGATTAGCAAAACCGTGCCTTAATTAGCAATAGATTTCCCATTTAACAGCTTTGCCTTATCTCCACCCCCCTCCCTTCTTTTAAAAGTAACTTCCTAAGTTAAGGGAAAAACACAATTACCCAGGGCAGCTAAAATAATAAGGAATGTATCAGAACAAAGAACTAAATAATAAAATCGAGAAACAGCAAAAAAGGCAAAGAAATAATCATTTCTCCACATGCTCCCTCGTATAGTTCTGAGAGATGGTATCTCTCCAAATTATTCCTTTTGTCAGATACATTTCAGCTACGCAGTCAAAGCAGTTTCTTCTCCTTTCTGTTCCCACTTCGGCCGCGGTTCCATCCCACGTCCCTGTGGGACACCACAGGAGGACATCCCCATGGCCAAGCTCGTGCTGCCACGTGCTGCTCCCCAAGATGCAGCAAAGGAGTCTAGAATGGGATGAAGAAGTCGCTCCCCCAAACCTCTGTAATCCCTCGTGCCCACGGGTGCTCCGCAATGGTGGGGGCGAGACTCGAGCAGGCGATGCCCACGTGGGGCAGGGCGGACAAGCCCAGCCCCTCACCCCCAGGCAGTGGGGTCAAGGATTCCAGTCACAAAGGCTTGTGCAAGAAGCAGACACACTGCGGTTTTGGAGCAACCATCCCTTACACTTAGACTCCCTCCTGAAGAGAGAGGTAACACAGCATCCACCAATATTTCAGCATCCGCAGCACAGAGCAAAGGCCTTACTTCCTCCAGGAAGCCTGACGGTTTGGTACCTGGTGGTGTAACTTGGCAGCAGTACCTTTATTTCCCTGGCATGAGGCTCGTGTAACGTAGTGGTGAGACACATACCACAGCAAACCTGTTAAGTCCCAGTTCTGGTGAAAAAACACCTCCACATCATTAGCTGATGGCTGTTTATGGGTGACAGTCAGAAGCTGCCACTATCTCATGAAATGACCGCAGCAAGAACTTCAATAGAAATCTAAATTGAATTACAAAAGGTCAGTTAAGAGAACAGAAACAGAGGGAGGAAGAAAAAAACAGATGGAAAATCAGCTCTCTTTGGGAACTTTTACTTCCACCAGAGTGGAATATAGTATTCATGATCTCTGCAGGTCTCTCCTTGAAGACGATTGCTTTTTAATCTGGATCACTAATTCACAGATCACATCAAGGGAGGACTGGGGGTTTATACAAATGCAGTGAATGTACCACTTTTGAGGCTATTTTGCCATAGATCCAGCAAAGGTGCTGGATCCAGCAAAAGTGTTGTGTCTATAGCCAAGACCAACGACCAGACCAACCAGGTAGTGAAGTTCTTCCAAGCATGAAAAGGGACAAACCCTCCAGTACATTGATCTCGGAAGGCAGCAACACCGTGTGGACAGGGACAATGTCTGCACTGATGGACCCAACAGAGATCACCTTGTTAGAAATCTCAACACCACTTCACCCTGAACAACTAATAAATTACCTTAGAAACATCGATGAGGAAGCGAAAGAGTCTCAGTACCCTGCAGCTGAAAGAAAACAAGACGTTTCATTGCTAAACCTGTAGACATCTCTCCTCTGTCGTGAGGCCACAGAAAATCTTTCTGAGATGATGAGGGCTGAGCAGCCAGATGAGGTGTGGTGTTCATGTGCTATTTCCTTAAAAACACTATTGTTGACGGGACCACATCCTAACCTGATCATCTCAGACCACGTCCATTCAAGCAGAGAATGGAAGTGGGAGGAGAGGGTATTGTCACATCGAAAACAACAAATTCTTTTTCTGCGTTCGCTTTCTCACATTTTATCCTCCTAGATGATGCTGCTTTGGACAGGATCCTGTCTATCTTGTGCCAGACCAATAACAGAAACGTCCAGATTGTCCAGTGTCCAAATGTCT
>NW_010407651.1:0-655 GCF_000710305.1 Buceros rhinoceros silvestris | reverse complement strand
TCCTGCTGAGACTACTAAATTCATTCCTTTTATAATGGCCACTTAAAAATGCCAAGTAAGCGTGGAACTCAGGTGCACAATTCACTCTGCAATCCTAACCTGAAGCAATACTCAGTAATAGCCACGGGTTTCACCCTCTGAACTCGGCAAAGAACATAGTTTAACATTTGACATATTGGAGATGTTAGAATAAAACAAGCTTCACACCAATGCAAAGCAGTGATTTCTCCGCGCTGTCACAGTTAAGGAAAACGTTACATACACACAGCAATCGTGTTTGCTCAAACTGGAGGCTTTCCAATGAAAAATGTACACCGTGCTTCTCCAACAAATGCAACACAACCTGTTCTAAAGAGCGCATCATCCCTGACTACAACAGGTATTGACCTGACTTTATCACCAGACAAGATATATAAGAATGGGCTCGGGGGGAAGCTGCGTTTAAAAGGCTCCGATCACAAAGCACTGCAGGGGGAGGATTAGCTCCAATGACAAGTGTCTGCAGCCTCTTGGCTTGGCAAAACTGCTGAAAAGAAGCATTTTGCTCCTTAGTGCATCAGGACTGATATTTTAATTGCTGCAAAATTAAACTATAGCAACCAGAGCAACTGTAGCTTTGTCATTTTAGTGCTTCCAAAAGTTTTTTTTTATATAT
>NW_010407650.1:10905-15133 GCF_000710305.1 Buceros rhinoceros silvestris | reverse complement strand
CTCCGCTCCCGCAGGCTGCACGGCTCCGCCGCGGTCCTCTGAGCACGCCCTTGGCATTTTTCTAGGGGCTTCTCTAAGATTTCTCCATCAGAAACACAGTTTCCAGTCACTCCTCCAATCCATCCAGAGAAGACAGAAAGTCTACCTCAACAGCAAACTAAAAAATTGATACTGAATGCCTCCTCCACTGCAGAATCGCTGTCTCGCAGAGCATTGGCCAGGCAGCGCAGGCAGCGTGCGGTAAGGGGAGGCGAACGCTCTCTTACGGTTTGAGTAAAATTTCCTGCCATGCTCGAATCCCATTCCTGCAGGCTATTTAGGCACTTAGGAGCCTAAGTTTAACCGGATGGAAGCTCAGCCATTTCACCTAAATCACTTATGCATTTGTTTAAATGTTAACCGTCAAATTTAGGTTCATTATGAAAGCAATACATAGATCATATTACCCAGGTTGAGTGTTTTTGCTTAAAATTAACTATATTTTTTCGACTTTTTTCACTCCCTAAGTTAAATTTAAAACGACTCTCATTCTGCTCCATTCCTGAGCACGTAGAGCATTTTAGAAATAATATACACTGGAAAATCATTTCCCTCAGAAAGATAGAAAAGGGACCCTACTGTGCAAAGAGCCTCACAGTGACTCTGCTACAATGTCAGTCAAGGATCTGCTGGAGATTTTTAGATATTTTTTCCACCTGAAAGTTTAGGTCTCTACCTTCATCTAGAACCTGGTAAACTCTCACTGCTGAAACTTGACATACAAGTTGTCCCTGGAAGTGAGAAGCCACACCTCATCTTCCAAAATGAAATTCCCCAAAATTCAAGGAGTAGAAACTTATCACGAGTAGAAGACAGACATTCTGCTGAATGAGGAGATGCTGACCTGGATGTGAGCAGGACAAGGAGGTGCTAAGGTCTGTGCAGGACCAGCGCGTGAGCTCAGGCACAAGCTGCTTCTGGAGCAGCCTCTCACCAAGCTCAGGCCACAGATCCGCTCCTGCCTCCTGGGATTCCCCCTGTAGAAGCGGCTCCTCTGTCACTGAGCTGAGCTGGTGGGGTTATTCACCCCTCCTTTATTCACACAGCACGTTTCTACCCTCCCTGCAGGACAGAACGTTTCTTGGCACACAGGAGCACAGTCCCACTCTCATCTACTGTTTCTGGGAAGGACTGATGGGACTGGTTTCAGGAGGGAGCAGTGGTGACGGTGGCTCATGAATTCCAGCAAGGTGTTAACAGCTTTTTTGGGGGTGCCTGGCTTGTCTCTTTCTCTTGCTTTGCTCTGTGTTCCTACCTCCAGCCAGTAAGTGACTGCAAGTATTTTAGAGTTCACTTTTAAACCACCTGGTTGAAACACAAGGCAAGCTCGACGGATGTAGAAGTGACAGAAGTCACTTGTGGCCCAAGAATTTCTCAGCGGAACGGCTGACAGCAGGACTGGAGAAGAACTGCCAGTAACAGCTCTGCTAGAAGCCTCTGGGTCAGAGGGAAACTGGTTTATTTCAGTGTTTGCTGAAAAGAGCAGTGAATGAACCCTGGAGGTAAGGGGCCTGATCCAGGCTGTGTATGATGTCAGCCCTTGCCGGGGTAGGGAGAGAGGGGAGCAGCTCCTGGAGGCCTGAGCTGGTCACTCCACTGGCAATGGTGCATGAAGCACAGGAGAAAACAACGGCCTTCACCTCAGCTGTTTTGGATCTGGAGTGCTGTCAGTAGTAAAAATGTGCTTTTTTCAGTAGATGAAGCAAATACAACCTTCAAGGCACACAAGAAGCCAGTGTGGGCAAGAGCAAGATGCCACTTCTGCAGGGTCACATCTCTGATGAGGTGAGAGGAGGTACGCAGCCTGCGCTGCTCTCACCTGACACTGCAGCCACACGTTACGGAAGGGTCTAGATTCAGTCCACCACAGCAAGGATGCACAGAAAGAATTCAGAATAGATTCGTTTCCCATTAAATCTACTAAAAGAAAATGGCCTGACCCGCTTCATCCAACCCAGTGCTCAGGGACACCCCAGTAAAGCCAGTTCATGCTGTGGAATCAGCCTGGTCTCCTTAGGAGTGGAGGCTTCCTTCCAACTATTTTTGTTTCCCTTACACTTAAAGACTAAATCATGATCTCATTCATGGTCTCATGACCTTTCGCTTCTTATTTTTAAAAATTTAATGGCATCAAATGATTGATTGTTAAAGAAAGGAAAACCACCAACACAACCAAATGAGTCCTCTCCCCAGCTCCCCTGCAGATTTCTCCCATGGCTTTGGGCAATGAATGTCACAGCTTTGTGCTTTCCTGGTTTGTAGAGCGGGAAGGTAATCCTTTCGTGGAGATCTTGGAGAGTTCGATTAGGTGCTCTCAGTTAATCTGTATCAATGCAGAGGGAGGAGTCCGGTGTTTTACTAAAATTATAGAGGAAACCTGTGATCAACAGAGCAAACAATTGAATTAAAATCACTTGAATTTTAGTCTTAAGTCCTAGTGAGCTGTTAGACCTGCTCCCTCATCCTCGGTCACACCCGTATACATTTTGTAAGGGACTCCTTAGGGATTAATTTTCTACCTTTTCTTTAAACTGTGAATCCCTGAAGAAATTTGAAGGAGACACCCAACTTTGAGGCATTTTACTTAGTTCATTTATGCCATATGACAATCGACCCAGTCTACTTCACTGGCTGCGACGTTGCCCAGGAATCCATGCACCAGAGGTAGAAAACACCCATGCTACTGTTTCAAGCCACATTCTTTAGTCTGAAGGATCCAGGGAGATCTCGCTGGACCTTTGACATGTGGTGCTTGTCTCAATGTACCGGTCCATTTCCTGCCCCTTTTCTGACTCGCAGAAAAGGCCACGCAATAAGGATTGTGCTCACACACTGTACAGCGTTAGCAGGTGATGAGCTGCTCTGGAGGAAACCAGTTATGGATCACATGCTTGGGAAGGTAAATGTTTTGTGAGAGAGCAAAGTTCTACCTCAAAATCCCAACTGAATGGAGACAGGGAAGGATGCATTTGGCCAAGATCCTGTACCTGCAGTGATAAATGATGTATAAATAATAGATTTTGAAAGTAAGCTCTGGGATGAATGTTTTATAGTGGAGTAAATCCTAAGATGACTGATGCATTAAACCAATGAAAAAAAGAAAAAAAGAAAGAGACACCTTAGTCTTTAAGTACAGCTCTGTGTAGAGGTGTATCCAGTGCCTTAAAAAAAAACAAACAAGAAAAGAAAAAACGGCAGTAAAAGAAGAGAACAAAATCTTGCAAGCCCCTTGAAAAATTGCTCTTTCTCATTTCACATCATTCTTATTCCTAAAATACTGTGCCTGCAGCCCGCGCTCCCCTTGCCCCTGCATTTTTCCTAAGGTATAGACTTTTGTCTTTAGAGCAGAGCTCGTGCATTCATCTGCTGATAAACTGTTTATCTTAGCTTTTATGAGGGCGCCTTGCTGCAAGCCAGCCAGAGACAGGATCCTGGGTGTTTGTCTTTTTTTTAAAAGAGGGTCCGGGAAGTGACGGGTATTTATACCTCCCCTTGGCTCCATATATCATGGGAGGTGGAACTCCACTGTCTCTGTTTCTCGCTTTTTCTCTCAGCGGTGTCTTCTACCGTAAATCTGAATCTCTCAGAACAGAGTTTTCTTGGCTGCAACCCTGCACGGAGGAATTAGGTTTATTTATTCATTTATTTACTCACGCGAAAGGTTTGCAACAGAAGAAACCCAAAGTTCTTCTAAATCCTCCCCCTCCTCTACCCCACCTAACCATCCTCCTTTTTGTGCCAGATACTGACGCCTCAGCAGTCAAGAAGAGACCAGAGCCGGGTGAGCGTCTCACAGTTTGCAGACCAACGCATTAGGGAGAGAGAGGCCGGTGGGAGAACTGGCAAAGACGAAACAGACACCAAGGCATTTTTTATGTTAAAAAATGACACTTACATTTACAAGCAATGGCTCCTGACGGGGATTTGAGTTTCCACACAGGCAAGTTGTTTATCCAAACAAACTCCCTGTCGCAGCATATATTACATATATACACACATGACAAGTCGGAATGTATTTATCTTTTTTTTTTTTGCCAGACTGCTTATTAAGATAAACATCTATTGAGATAAACCAAGTTTATATTATTCCTTATTTATAAAACACTAAAGACAACTGAGTGACAGAGATTCGATGAAGCGAAAAATACAACAACCCCCCCCCCACACAACGTGTTTCATGGATTAATTG
>NW_010407650.1:7322-10781 GCF_000710305.1 Buceros rhinoceros silvestris | reverse complement strand
CCCCCCCCCCCCCCATCAAGTGTTTTGAGTGATTCATTGGTGCCAGCTACTGAATAACCCTGATACACAACATTTCCCACCTCGGATATTTAAAAAGGCCCCCTCGCCCTTTTAGCACCAATGGAGCCCTTCAAATGTTTTATTGCTAATTGTCTAATGCTACGTGATGAATGGCCGCTTGACTGAAAATGACAACCCCTTTTTTCTCAACTACTTCATTTTCCTGGCTCCAGTGGGGGTGAAGAGGAAAAAATAAATCCGATTACATCATATTTAGCCTGTTGGTTATTAATGAAGGAAAATTAAACTTATTTTAAAAGCACTTCTATCAACTAAGTCCTGAGGCTCCAGGTCCCCTGCACTCAGTAAATGTTGCCTCAGACGTTCAAAATGTTCCGAGAGACTCACGGGTTGTGTGGAAGCACAAAATCCCAACGGCAGGGTTTAATCCTGACCAGAGAGCTGGGGGAGCAGGAGCACAAATATGTCTTCACTCAGAAACTCTGGACCAAATCTAGAACGGCTGCACTTTGTGCGCACAAGCACAGGGAAAAGAGCAGAATTTAGCCCAACACATAAACCAACTCCTGACTACGGTTTTACCTCAACAATAAATACAGCAGAGAAAGGTCCCACAAATTCAGAAGCGCTGCTTTATTGGACATGCTTTAAATTTGCTGTGACTAGAAAATCTGCAAGGACGAAGGGGTTTTAATAACTAGAAAAAGCCTAGACTGTGCGTCTTTCCCCAGCATTTTATATTTATCACTTTATGCTTTATCCCTTTAGGGAATCCAATCTTTTCAAAAAGACGCAGATCACAATGATCCGCCAGGGTTGTGCGCATAACATTCTCTTTGCCGCCGCCACGAAACATCACAGAAAACAAACTGGCAGGGCCTGGCCTGGCTGTGAAAAGCCGTGTGTTCAATAGGAGACTTTTCAAAGCAGCGCGTACCTCTAGAGGCAAATGGAAAGATTTCCCCTCTCGCTCACAAATGATGAAACAGAGACACACATGGGGGTATGGGATTAATTCAGATACAGAAGCAGACACAAAGGAGACTGATTCCAAACCTGCTCATGCTCAGAACCAATCTCGGGCATGTGTTTCTTTGGCTTGGGAGTCTCAAGTCTTTGCCTGTGAAGGCAAAGGGACCCAGGCGAGCAAAATAATGAATCCACGCTTCCCAGACACAGATCTGACATTTGCTCTCTCCCTCTGACTCGGGCTTTGACTGGGTTCAGGGATTAATTAGGCCATGCAAACGAGTTAGGTTCTCTCTTCTGGCAACCTGGTCACGTAGGGAACCCCCACCCCTCCCCTTCCCCACACTCTCCTTCCCCATAATGAAGCATGACTGTAGTAAAACAAGTCTTTTGATGGTGCCTCTTCTCATCACTTTCAAGACAAACAATGTCTCAGAAGCCCCCCAGCTGCTTTTATTTTTCTTATATCTACAGTTACATCTTGGGTGTGTTTACTCATTCTCATTAAATATGTTGTTCCCCACCCCCCTGTTTTTTAATATCCTTCCTTTATTGCAGTTTACACAACACATCAATTACAGGACAGAGTTAAAAGCTTTTAGAGCTATTCTTGGGCACAGAGCAACATCCCATTCCACCACCATCTCTAAAAGAGAATTGACCTAGGGTACAGTAGGGTATAGCAGGAATAGGAGACAAACAGCCTGCAGCAAACTTCTCCACAGCAAAGACAGAAGGGGTCACAAATTACTGCTGTGCTCACAGCAAAGCATTGCTTATGTATAGTCAACTTCCTTCGATAAGGCTGAGTAAGGACTTTGGGGCTTTTTTTACATTAAAAAATATTAACAAGCGACTATTACCCCCCTCCTTTTAATACAGATACTTGGAAAGTCTAAGAAGACACAGTAAGAAGGAACAACTTGTCACAGCACTAACAATCACCTAGACTTCTCTGCAACACCTTGGTCTTAGGATCATTTTCTTCCAAGCAAGACTGAAATAATGACACTTCATCTGCATTTCCTTGCTGTTTAGCGTGCCTTCTGAGGCCACACCACCTTTAAACCACACTCGTTTTCGTGATAAACACATCCGCAGTTCAATAAGATGCCAGACACAATGGCATGTGTTTTACCTGTTGTTTGGATTTGTTCTCTCTCTCTGTGCATGTACAATTGTTCCCATGTAGAAGCAGCCTTTCCATTATTCCCATTCTTATTAGGACAGTGTGTTTTGGACACTATTCTGGTTTTATTTACAAAAACATCAGAACCAAACGAAAAAGAGCATTACCCTGAGCGCTGTGGAAGTTCCACAAGAGCTCTCCATGCTTGGAACAAGAAGGTTAACTTTGGCAAGCAAAGGAGCTCTTCAACTCAAATACTAGGTATTGAAACGGATGCGGACAAGGCTTCCAAAGAAGAGACAAGCCTTTGTAACAGAAAAAGAAGCAAAAGGAACACTGCTGCGTTTAAAGCGTCTCGTGCCAGAGATGGCTTTTTATGCCACTTTCACTTAGATCTCCTCACTTTTCTCATAAAAAAAGAAGGAAGGAGTGACCTTGCTCTGCAGACCCTAACCTAAATCACTCTCTCCAGGTGAATGATTCATTTTCAGGTATCAGAGTTTGCCTGTTACCGATCTTTGTCTCTTAAATGTATAAATTAATAAGCACCCTTCCCCTGCCAACCTAAGAGGGCCTAGGCTTAGGTCTTGCCCAGTGGTTTGCTGCTGCTGGACCTGAAGGGAGCAGGGCGGGGGGGCGCAGTGGGGGCAATCGCCCTCCGACACTGGGAGCCGTTTGTAAATTACTCTAAGCTTCCCTTAGTCATTATTCCATTAACTGCCTCTTGGTAGATCTGTCAGGAACTAAGCTGGGACTTATTTGTAGAGAATCAGAGGCTATTTGCTGTACTAAGTGAGCCATGAGAGCGAAAGGGTTTGGGATTTATTTGTAATTACAGTCGGGATTTTTTTCTTCTCCTTCTTGCCTGGACCCCACTGGTACTTTCATTCACATTCCCTAAGCTGAAGCTGGCGCCAGGATCACAGGCTGGCCCTGTGTTTATGTCATTGAGACTAGGACAATATTTCAGTGTGGAGCCAGACCGCAGGGATCCACTCTATAAAACCCTCACTAAAAATAGACAGCCGCCCTGCCCCCAGGCCCGCGGACCGCCGGCACCCTGCGTGGAGCACAGCTCCCGCCTGGGTCCAACTCAGCCCTCCCGGCTGGGCATGCCAGCCCCGCCAGCCCCCTGGGCTCTGCCAGCCCCGATCCATCCTTGCCAGGGTCCCCGAGAGCTGCCCCTGGAGCTGGCAGAGCCATTCAGGCCACAGCTGGCAGAGGCATCCCGAGGACTCCTCTCCTGACTGACCGCTCTCTGCCCAGGATGCGGCACCTCGAGGTGCCCAGCCGCCCCCTGCTCTCGGCTGGGGGGGAGGCGCCCCCAGTCCTGTTCTGCA